>NC_133227.1:28276170-28576170 GCF_040436345.1 Pagrus major
TTCTGGAAAAAGCCGCTGCCTCACCTAAACTTTATGACCTTTCAGATCTTTTGAGTTTCGTACTTAAAGGTGGGTGTAAAAGGTTTGCAGCTTGCCTCTTGATAATGACAGTCTATCCTTGAAGGCCTTCATTATGCACACACGATAAAAGGGAGCTTGAGAAAGACTTTCAAGTCTCAGAGCTGCATTTTGCATTGTCTGTTTTCTTATAGCTATCCCTGATTCTACTGTTGAAAATGGTGTTTGAGATGCTGTTAGATGATGCAAAGAAAACCTCTGTTTCACAGCTTTAAGCAAAGCATTTTTCTCCCCAGCCACAACCTCCAGCTTCTCCTCCTGGGAATATGTCATCTGGGCTTTCTGTCAGATAAGAGACAGTAATGGCTGCAGGGACACAGACACACTTATACAACCTCTCCAGCGTGTTTCTGGTTCTTCCCTGAGCTCATTCCTCTCAGTTAGATTTGTCCAGAACATCTCCTCAGGGTAGCACAATGATTCTACTCTGAGCGTCTTCTGGATGTCCGAGCGCCTCACCCCTTTCCCCAGCAATGAACTCAGACATCATGAAAGTGAACCTTGTTTTGACTGCTTGTATCCACATTTTCATACTATCAGTGAACTCGTGAACAAGTGGCTAAGATTTGAACTCGTCCCCATCCGAATCAGTGCAACATCATCAAAATATGGCTGCTTTTCAGGCTCCGTTTCCGGACTTAACCCTGGAAACATAACCAAACAATTGGTTATTTGGTGTTGGAAACAACACCAAATAACCAAAATAAACATTGGCTTTGTATGTTTTCTGCAAACCATGGATATGTTGAAACCTAGGGTTAGAAAAAAGATCATGTTTTGGCTAACAATACCTGTTCTGTCACCACAAACACAGCTGGAGATGTCCCCACTTGCTGTCGAAAATATACTCTTTTTGTCTCCGGTGGTTTCATGCTTACAAATGTTGAAACACAGTCCTGAGCTGTGGTCACTGGCTTGGCAGCCTCCTCACCACTAACTCCACCACCATCCCCTCCACCTCATGATATGAAAGTCACGTCATGAACATGTCATGTGAACTTGATATAACGTAGCATATGACACGTACAAATGTGAAACGTATCTGTTGTTTGCTGAGACATTAACTGCCAACGTTTCATCCTGGAAACTGGTCTGGCAGGAGAGACCTTGCAGGTTTAGACCAGCAGGACAGCAGAACAGGGTTTAAAACCTCAATCCTTCCTGCTCTGCTTTGTGTTAATGCTTTGTTTAAGAACACAAAGCGTGGGTGCTATTCTGCAGCTCCCGTGGGTGCTGAGCAACGCTAAGTGGCTTCTCCGCAGAGAGGAAGCAAAGAGAGAAGTATGCCATTACCGTTAGGTGCACAAACTCAAATGAAGCTCAGAGAGAAGCGACTACGGAGAGCAGGTACATGAGACTCCAGATGATGAAGCTTTATTGATCGCTGTTGGGAAATGTATGTGATCCAGCAGCCGAGGTAACAGGAAGCCGGTGGCTTTCTGTGTGAAAAATGTTGATCGTGAGGATATTTATGCAGATTTATGCCATTCTGGTGCCACGCTCTCAGGGTTCACATATTAATGGTGCATGATATTCAAATCCAACAACATTAATATTGCTGCTGAAAGATCATTTTCATGTTATCTGTAATTCCCATCAAGGTTTTCATGATCCCACCACAGAGCAAATGCAGTGATACGAGTTGCCCTGCAGTTCTGCTGCACTGGGTGTCACTGTTGCATCATCTCTGAGTCCTCCTGCGCCACACAGCATCTCACAGGCTTCAGCAGCAGCAGAAGCAGCAGCAGCAGCAGCAGCTCATAGCATGAGCGTCACGATTCACAGGACACAGAGGACTGCTTCCCCTTTACATGTCTGCAGAAACGGATCACATCAGCAGAGACCCAGAGACACAGAAAGCAATCTGACACAGTCCTGCTGGGTATGTGCGCTGCATGTCTTTCAATTCATCAAGATGAATTTCAATATTTCAATTTGTCACGCATGCTGCAGCCGTCGGCACCGAGCCGCGCGGTGCAGGGACGACGTGCAGCAGGCTGAGGGACACACTTCTATTAAAGACTGTTACAGTAGAATTGACTTTCTGTAGTTCTGATATTGTGTGTGTGCATTTCAATATTTCATTACAGTTGTACAATAGTTAATAAAATGTCCAGGCACACGGCCCTGAATGACAAGCACCACTGCATTTGCACTGATGCCAAAAACCCCACAGTGACTCCCTCCCCACACAAGTCCATCTGAAGCTGAAACAAAGTTCATTTTGTAAAGTTAAAAAGCCTAAGATGCCAAAAAATTTAATACAAATTAACGACTTTAAAGCAGGCGTCTCATCTCCACCAACGTTCCTTCCCACTATCGAGGTTTCAGGGTGATGGGACATGTCCTGCGTCCATGTTTTTCTTCGCTCTATGGTGCCACCTAGTTGGGCCAAACTAAAACTTACAATCAAAAATGGAGCGTGGATCCTTCCTCCCACAAACTCCTCAAAACTTTTTCGGCATAGTGAAGCAGGCACTTCCTCCAATCCTTCAAAAGACACTCAGTGTCATCCAGCTAAGAACCAGTGTGCTTTGAACACAGTAACGACCTATAAGGATCAAAATCTGTTGGTCAGTAATCTCAAGAACGAGTCACGTACTGTCCTGTTGTCATTGTTGCTCCTCCTACTACACGCACGACTTCCTGTTGGAACTAAACTAATATATTTCAGGACTCAAGCTGCCCACAATGATTCTGGGACTCACTGTCAATAAATGTGTCCATTTTATACCAGCACTTTAATGCGTCCCTCTGAAATCGTCTTTTGATCAGCGTGGAAAAGGCTTTGAAAATACAATCAGGGGACCGTGAAGTGGAATTTTTTAGCATCAGCAAACATGCTATGTGATAAAATGTCATTTATTCCTCAGCAACAGTAAGACAGAAGCTGAACACAGAGGACTACACAGTGTGACGGACGGCAAATTGCTCTCACACTATTTATCTTTACTGTTCATCGACCTTTGTCTCGTGTCGGTGCAATGCATGATGGTAGTTGGCCCTTGGTTTGTGTCCATCAGTTGTACTTTACATTACGTTCAGGGATCATTTGATTCAACAGATATTATGATTCAGCACTACAGAATAACAAATAAACTCTATAGTGGAATCGATAGAGTGAATAGTAAATTACTTAAGGCATTGATTGATCATACATTAATCCTCGGCCTCTGGCAAGGCTGCAGTCACCTCTTATGAATGAGCATCAAATTAAACAGAAAGCTAAAGTCTATATTTACATCCAAGCAGTCGTACTGTTTCTGGGTAAACATTCACACCTCGACAGCATGATCCACCATCACCTGCAGGGGCCAGTTGAGACTGCGAATCCACTAAACTTGTTTTTTTTTTTCAAGAAACTTTCTCCATTTTTGTCTCTAATTTAACTGATACTCAGAAGTAGAGAGGGGAGGACATGAAACCGAGGAATCAAACCAGGGATCTTGTGATTACATGATATGTGTGTTAGACTAGACCAGTATTTACCAAAGGTCATCAGAATTTATATTTTGTGTGATAATCCAGATTTAAAAAAAAAAATGAAAACAGGCTCCAGGTACACAGGCAGACAGGCTCCATAGCTCAGGGGTTAGAGCACTGGTCTTGTAAACCAGGGGTCGTGAGTTCAAATCTCGCTGGGGCCTTGACATACCTTCACAAGTTTCTGGGACTAATAAAGGAATTCTGAAAACACCTCACTCCCAACCAGTCTGGTTAGACTTTCAAAATAAAACATGCTGACATATTATGAGTTGTGAAAATGTCATGGTTTGGTGAGGTTTAGGAAAAGATCATACATAACTTACTTTAATCACGTAAGTCACACAAGCACCACTAACTATGTCATTTGCATACGTTTACTTACTCACATTACACTTAAAAAAAACAACAACCTCAAATCTTGGTCAAGCTTGGGACGGAGCCCTGGCCTCCAGTGGATAAGTGTATGACTCATCCAACATCCCCAACCACCCCCTGACTTACATGTCCCTCACTCTTTATATTACTGCACTAGAGAGGTGCCTCAAGACGTGATGCTAAAGGGGTAACTACAGCGTCAAACTTAGATAGTACGACCACCGATCAGGCCGCTGTATAAGACGAGTTGTTCTATAAAGACAGCAAAAGCTGATTAAAATCGGTATCAAAAAACAGGTACTCTTTGGATCCGAGGACGTATAAAACAAAAAAAGGGAGAGGTCATAATTGTACTTCGCCTTGTGATAACTGAGTCATCACCAAAAAATACACACTGCCTTGCAAAAATTAAAAAGCCTTAATAAATGGGCTCAGTGCCTACATGTTTCAAGTCAATTGTCATCTGGAGATATAAAAGCGAAGCAGCAGCAGCTCGCAGATACATCGAGGATGGTGTCAGCTGCCAGGCAATCAGGGCAGAACTAATTATCACAAGTGCAGTCAAAAAAAGTGGGTGTGTGCTAGATTAGGCGAATATTTAACTAGGCATCTTTAGAATTGGCAAATTCATCACAGATAATCAAAAAGCATCGAACAACTCTTTTTTTGGCTTCGTTTTTAACAAGGTGTCGGGACACATGCCAGCCAGCTTTGAATCAACAGAGCTAGGTATTTAAAGCCAAACCATGATCTCTTCTCACAGCTGTAACAAAAGGGTTTGTGTGTCACAACATAAAATTGAAAATGATAAGAAATGTTTCCTTTTAGTTTTTAAAATATCTGAATGATGTGAAATGTAGAAATCTTTCATATCCATGGCTTTCAGAATCAAACAATCAAAACTGGGTTTGAAATCTCTGCAACACTTTAAAGCATTAAACACACATTAAAACCCACTTTAATAACATAGTAACAGCAGGTATTTCATCTTAAATCAGCTGGAACAAAAGCCCTCTCGCTTTGAATATAACATTTGAATGCTGATGCTGCTACAGCCTGTGGTTATGTTAAAATGATGCACCGATTCCAGCCAATCAGAACTGAATATTCTAAGTGGTCATAAATCATCCGACTCTACCTGAATTCAAATGGGCTCTTTTAAATGTGATCTATAAGGTCTCTAACACTCTCTCTGAATTTCACTCTGTATTTACAGCGCTGTTAGCGTGACGGGCTGCACCTTCTCTGCCACTTGAATTAGGGCCAAAGTCAGAGCAGCTCACGTTTTTTTGTTTCTCTCTGTTGCCGCGGGGAAAGTCACCTGATGCCCGGGCGACGCTGGAGATCCAGTCAGAGGCTCCCCGGTCATAAAACGGCCCATAAACACAGAAACAATCAAGGGAGGACCAGGCGAAAAAAGAATAGACTGAATGTGTGTGTGTGCATGTGTGTTTGTGTGTGTGAGTGTGTGTCTGTGAAGGCCATGTGGAACATAATTGCCCACCTCCCTGCCTGAAATTCACTAAAGCTAAACGTTAACTCTGCGCCGAGCCAAACCTTCTTTATTAACGAGGAACATTGCACCTCTATCCAGTTAATGAAATATTGATTTGGAAATTGTATTGTAAGACGACGGAAGGCTTTTAAAGTGCTTAGTGCCTTTGCTCAGAGCCAACTTCATCAATTATTATTTTTTAATGGTATTCTTTGAAATCGCTCCTAAAGCAGAGAGCAGTTTTCCCCCGGCTTGGCGTGCGCTGTGTCCGTGATTAGCGTCATATTTCCGTACCGAGGGAACTCGGGGCCCCAAATGGCTGCATGTTTTTTTAATGAAAGATGTTGGCATCAAACTGAGTTTCATAATGACGACGACAGCGGAACATTGCTGATTTAATGATGTGTTTGTTCCTATTCCGGTCGAGCTGCTAAAAGAGAAATAAAAAAAATAAAAAGAAGAAGAAGAGAGAGTTATTCACATTTCCAAATGTAGTTCACAATCAGCGACTCAGTATAAAGGGATTGTGTGTCTCTCGTGTCCGAAGCCTGGCCAATTTTTGAAAAACCTCATGAATCAAAAATGACAAAAAAAACCTGAATGTGTCTGCACTGTAGTATCCATCTGTACAGTACAGATAAGGAACTAATCCAAACCAAATGGAAACCACTCGGTGCCTGAATTTGGTTATTTTGGTATCAGTGTTGAACAGCAGACTTTGGTGAACATCGCAACTCAAACAGCGAGATAAAACCGGACGGAATAAAAAAAAAGTCAGAAGTCAAAAAACAAACATACTGTGTCAGTACTGCAGAGCAAACTCCATCCTGTTCACCTGTGTTACACTGGGAAGGCAGCAGGAGAGTCAGCCTCATCGCATACAAACCATCAACAAGGCTCGAGACAACTCAAGGTACTCAGTTAATAATTTGGATGAACTGACTTTAAATTGAACTAAATGCTTCTTTACTTCCTGTAAAATTACAGACAATATTTCACTTTATAAAAAGTCATCAAGTCAAACAGTCAAACACACACCTTGATGCGCACTGCGAGCACGGATTAAGTGTTTATGTTTTATTAAATCAGCCTCGAGGCCCGTGTTGATCAGACGTACCCTCTCTTTCACCTGTTGATACACGATGATGTGATGATACCTGCTTCTTGCAGCCACTCTGAATGATTAAAGTCTAAGTGTAAGTTTACTAAATATTTGAAAATGTGTAACCAAAATAAAACTGTACGGTAGAAAATTCTCTTTAACTTGACCCAGCGTTAAAGAAGTCATGGAAAGTTACGGACTACATTCTGTCAATTTATAACATCATGAAGACACAAATGACATCAAATATGTACACACCTCCAACCAAAGTAATTGTTTCATGTGAGCTACAGACAACAATCTAGAAAAGTAGTCATAATATCAGTGGTGTCTTTAAACCCACGTTGGAGTTTGTTCTTTAGTTTTACTAGCTGTGTTCACAACTTCGTCCAAAATGTTTTGACATCAACAACTAAGATTTAGTTTCTGGTATCTTCGAGTCGCTGTGTCAGCACTGGAAAAAGGTCTGGCTGTACCAATTTTCATTCCGGTGCAGGAAAAAAAATGCTCTGGCTTACTTGTATGTCACAATCTTCTCGGGTGGTGCAAAGCCCAGGATGCAGCGATGGTGTCCCTGCAAAATAGTGTCGGGGGGGAAGTTGTTTAGCACGTTGGCATTAAAACGGCTAAATCCCTGCAAAAGAAAAGGTGAGAGCTGCTAGCTTGTTTCAGTCTTTACTGTTACCAACCAGGTTAGAGTAGCTTGCCATTTTCAGTGTGGAGGTTGCTAGCTCAGAGATTGCTGATGTTGCTGTTTCCAGAAGAAAAGGGGATTTACAAAACAGGAACATGCAGATAGCGGAAGGGAGGAGAATGCCTACTTGAATAAGCGACCAATGGCAACAACAGTCTACATCCGGTTAGTCAGACTGTTTCGGGCTGTCCTAGAAATGTAGGTCCACTGTTTTTAAAACCAACTCCTGAAGAAAATATCTAGTTCTTTAGCAGCTGAGTGCTCCACCATGTTCACCAGATAATCACTAACCTTGTATTCCTGCTATTCGGTGGGTTTATCAAAGCTTTACCACTAATAACAGCTGCCTGCTATTAAAAACCAGGTGAAAACCAGGTTTACAACGGACACAAGAAAGTTAAACCAGTGTTTATAAAAAATACATAAGAATCAAATTAAATGTGAATGTCCTGTCGGTGATATTACGTGTCAGTAATGGATGTAACATGGCTGATCTGACATGTGCAGGGCATTTTGTTCATGGGTGCCTACGTGTGATTATTTTGCATGGATCTGGTGTCAGATCAGCGAGTCTCAAAGACCGGCAAACTTGAGCACACCTCCTGCCAGCACACACAGCTCAGCAGCATCACTTTCTCCTCTGTCCATCAGCCTGTAGTGAAGACTTGAAGGCACATTTGTGAAGCAGTTTTTCACCAAAAACAAGATTTTGGAAAGGATGTAGAAAACACTCATAGCAATCCACACAATGATAAATTAGTAATGTAGAAACAGGCACAATCTCACTCAGTAGTCGCTTTGTACACGAGGCACAGATGGTCTAATGAAGCCTCTTTCAGTCGCTGATTTTTGCAGTTTACATGACCAAAGCAGGTACAGAGTGGCGGCTGGGCATCGTTCCATTCATTGGCTGTGCTTTAGTAACTCGGGGCTGCAGCGTGTGGATTAGCAGGAGGTCATCATGGTTTATTACACACAGTCCATCAGAGCCTTTTCCATTCGGCCAACCTGTAACGCATGTCCAGACTAATCAGCTCCACAGACAGCACCTCTCACACTTCGCTCGGCTCCACCACCGCTACACACGATTGAAATTCATGACGCTATTCACACTCCAGTACGCTCAGCACGGCCTTTGTTTTCATCCCCCATTGCACAAGCAGCCCTCCACCATTTATTTACCATTGCAATACAAGCTAGTATCAAGTTTAGTACATACAAAGTAAGTCTGTAGTACAACGTAGTAAAGACAGGATCAAAACAGAACCCAGCAACACAGACTTTAAGACTGATGGTGATTTTCAGGACCTTCCAACATCTTTAAAAAAGAAAAACCTTTGTAATCTAAGAACTAACCCAATTCACAATATGACCGTTTGCTTCCTGTTTGTAAGCTGATGAACACAGTTCGCCTCTTTCTGAAATCCAGCAGGCGAAGTGAAGTATTTGGGTACTTTCCCCACTTCTGCTGCCGTGGTGGGAGGTGAGGGTATTAGTGAAACAGTTGCAAATTTTCCCCCAAACGCTCTGACACCGACAACTCTCTCAGCAGGCTGTGCTTGCTCACCTACAGGACCACCAACGGGTCCACTGGATGTACGCGAGGGCCCGATGCAGGACCAGATGTTGTTGTTGTGTTTGCTGCTGCAGAGTCACTCGCTTTTTCATTAATCATTATCCCAACGCCGCTCCTCCTCTCCTCTTAAACAATCGAGCATATGGGCTGCCTTGTCTGCCACTGCGCTCGCTACAAATGCGGCACCCGGCCCGCGGTTCATCAAGGTCCCACCTGATGAAACAGCCTGAGCCGCTGATCTCCCTCTAATTTAATGATAACTATCACCTGTTCTCCGAGCGCGGCGCCACACTCTAGATGGTTTGTGAGTAATTGGCCTGTGCCTTTTGCTTGATTAATTTGATTGCTACATTTTTCACTGTCCCCTCTCTGGTGATTGCTCCGGCACTACAGGTGCTGGGTTTCATTAATTACGTCCTTAATTGGTTTGGAAATGTTGCACGCAAGTTTGTTTTGGGGGAAGGTTGTGGTTTGTTGCGAGCGGCAAAACATCTCAGCGTGTTTCTCCCACTTAAAAAGATAAATGAACCTCATCTTTTTTTAGCAGATTGTGGCAAAGATGCAGGAGGCGTCGAGACTCAAGGACACCGAGCTGCTGGAACTGCTGGATGGAAGATGGAGAAGTCTGGAAACTAACGGATGTTCTGGCTGCTGCAGTGATGTGTGGGTTGTGTGGTGGGTTGATGTATCATCTTAAGACTGATCTATGATCTATGTAAAGACCACAAGAGCTGACCTGCCGACTGAGGATGCATTTGACTGTGATTGATTGTGATTTGCGACTCATGATTACACATAATGTCCGACTAACGATTATCTTTTTTATTGTTGATCAATCTGTAGTTGCTGTTTTGTAAATTATTGTACGATGTTAATTGTTTGCCTACCATAGAAAAAGTCTTCACTACAGTATCGACTTGAGGACAATGAAGAATGACATGTGACAAAACAAAACCACGGCCTTTTAATATCAGCTTAGTATTTCATGCACATCGCAGATTTTAAAGCCTCATTTGGATCAATTTCTTCTTTCTGTCCTTTCTCAGCTTTCACAGGGACAATTTATACCAAATATTTGCCAAATTAGTTCCAATGGAAGTGTTGACAGTGAGATCTGGTGATTGTCCAAAGTAACAGGGACACTGTTTCTGTTTCTGTTGCTTGTGATTGTTGGAAGTCATTTTTCACAGCTGTTAGCACCCCGAACTTAAGTCCATTAAGCTGCAGTGTATTTGAGTGGAGGCAGTAGACTATAAAAGCCTTAAAGATTTAATATGCAGCACTTCTGCATTAAAATGTCTAAAAACAACCAGACCTTTGTTATTTATTTTGTTAAGTTGTGTACTACATGATCCCAAAAATGTTTAAACCCAGAGAAAACCACAAGTTTACTAAAAGTAACGATTCATGTGGTCGGCTATTGCTATTTCCCAGATAGGGAAGACTAAACTTAACATAAATAAAACTTATATTACCTTATCTGTGAACATTTGTGCCTGAGTCACATCAGACAGGTTTATTGGTGTATACATCAACAGTGAAGCCAGTTTCAGGGCAGGAACGTGTATTTATTTGCGTTACTCATGCAATGTTTAACTGCCCCAAACAGCCAGTTTACCTTACTGTACACTAGCCATAAGCTAACGTTAGTGAGCAACGCTACACAGTGAGGGTGTAACTGTGTGGTTTAATTCAGGACAACTCTGTGAATTCAGTACTCACAGGAGGCTCTGGTACCTTCTCTTCTGTCTGCCTCTCCTCTCTGTAACGTTACACTCGTGAAGTAAAGTGCATTTCCCCTCCAGCTCCAGTCATTAATCAACATTACTGAACATAAACACCCGAAAATGGAGGTCAGCTCTGCAGGTCACTAGTGTTGTCAGGTTGATAACCGGGAGTGAAAGGAAAATCCAAACTCTGAGCTCTCCTCCCGTCAGTAAACGGTTTCGGATCAGAGCAGAATCTGAAGTACTCCAGGTGATTATTCTCCTGAGGGTCCGGCTCTAATCCAGGATCTCTAGCTGGCTCTAAGCAGCTGAGCAGCGGCTGTTGCCCTACGCTCCGCCCGGCAGCCCCTCAGCAGCAGAAGTTACATATTGTACTTTTGAGAAACAAACCAAACCTTGACAGCCATGTAGGGAAATATATTTTTATGTGATTTGATTCTGATCTTGATTTGAGTCACATGTCCTCATCAGGGAAATATTTCCGCAACAAAAGAGGCCATGTGACCCCTATGATCTGATGTAACAGCATTTGTCGCATCATCTCCTCCTGTTGGCCTAATGAAGCAGAAATCATCAGATGATGGTCACTCAGCCATATTGTGTTGTTCGCTAGAGTTAAACCCAGTGATGGACATGATCCATGTCGCAGGCTCTTCTAGCTGATGATAAAATGGACCAATGAGTGTGAGGTCGGATGACTTCGGGAGGTTCAGATTGAGATTGATTTTTCTGACACCCTGACGGTGATCAACATGTGAGATATACGGCACGGACAGGCTCATAAACACAGAGCTTTGGTTATCTTGGTTATATGGGGGACTGTTTACTCAAGAGGTGTTTTTTTTAATGTCAAAGCTTGAGAGTGATAAAGGTTTATATGTGGTGTGATTGCCAAGCAGTATTCTGCTCTGTGGAGATATGTGGAGCATCTCAACAAGGAAGTTTAGCTCAACCAAATCTCTTTACAAGTATCTGCTTCTCCTTCACCGCCTCAGTCTGTCCTTGTGATTCTCTCCACTTTCTGAAGTTTTTCCTAAATCTCTTCCTCTCAGTCTAATCAGTCCCCCTCTTTCCATCTGTCTCCAGACTCCAAGTTTCGCTTCATCTCACCAAATGCCAAGCAAAGAAATGTGACCAAAACAGGTATTTTTAAGCCAAACCATAATGTTTTCCTAACCCTAACTGAGTGATTGTTGTGCCTAAACCTAACCAGAGCATAAGCACAGCATTGTGACGAGTGAGAAATAGAAAACAAACATACAGCTTGAACAGATTTGTGGTTTTTGCAGAAACGTACTAACATTCATTCTGGAGATTAGGTTGGATAGCAAGCAGGAGAAGTTTGCAGCAAGGTCTGTCATATCTTCAAAAGTCAATTTCAGGTGTGATGAGTAACACAAAAAACAATTCATTGACATTCATTGGGATGGGCACTGTCATGGCAGCCCAAATCTCAATTATTGATATGTTAGAGCTGTAGCAAATGAGACCAAAACTCGTTGCACAGCTAGATATCATGAAATGACAAGCACTACACTCTACCTGCTGCACACAGGACCAGACGCTGCAGTACTGCCAATGTAGTCTTTGTACAGATGTGTGCGAGTTTCTGAGCTCTGATCTGAAATCTCACAAGAAATTCAAACTTCTTTCTGTCATTTCCCTCATGTTTCTCTCCCCTTTCCTCCTGTCACTACATGTTCAGTCACACAGCCGTGAGGAAAGTGTGAATTTTTCACTGAACTTGACAGATTTTCAACATGCGCAGATGCATGCTTTTATCACTCTGTGCCAACTAGAGCAAATCTGTCTGTTTGTGTCCACTTGTGCCTTTCCACTGATTTAGTACATCAGTCAACCTCTAAAATTCCCTTCACGGTTAGTCTGAACACACACACAGAGGATCAGATGCTGCACAGTTACATTCCTCCATGGAGAGAGAAATGTTTCAGAGATTAACCTGACATGACTTTGCGCTCATCAAGTGGTGAAAACGAAGAATCTGAAAGATTTCAACTGAGTTACAAGATGTAAAATCTGCTACTGGGGCTGTTTGAGTGCAGGGAGAGTTTTTTTTTTTTTTTTTTTGGAAAGCTATCACCATGTGTGGAAAACCCCAAGCCTGGATCGATGCACCCTTTCCCCACAGTCTAAATTGGATGGCCATGGATTGATTCATCTGAAAGCTCAACCAGAGCTCTGTGCCGCTGAAGAAACCTGAACTCTGCACACACACACACACACACACACACACACACACACACACACAGAGAGAGAGAGGTATGCGCATACACATTCCACCTGCGCAGCACCTTAACTCCTCTTAATCATGTAATGCGCTCTGTGTCTAGACACCTGGATCCTCCGCAGGCTGATCTCGATAATGGATCTGTGGTTCTCCAACACTTGACCCTGAGTGTAAGTGTGTGTGTATGTGCAAAATGGTCATTTGTCTGGCCCGGCCTGCTCTGTCACCTGGCCCGTTCTCTGGAGCAGCAAGTGCAAGCAATTTAGCTCTCTCACACACAGCCACTGTACAGATGCAGTCATTGTTAAAGTCCCACATTTAACTGATTTAACTGCGCCGCTGCTGCACCGCAACAGCTTTGTTTCCTGTTTCAGCCACTGGAAGGAATGAACAGCGGTAGTTTAGTTAACTGCACATTTTCTCATTGCTGCTCCCTGTTCCTGTGCAGGATGATCGAGTCAAAATATGGTCTGGTAACACTTAGTTAGGGAGAGGTTATATTTTGGCCTAAATTACTTGTTTTGGTCACCTCACACAAGGCTGGAGATGTCTCAAGGTCTCCTAAGTGTCTCGCTGTTTCACACTTACAAATGTTGAAATGCAGCAGCCTTCTCGCCTGTGACTCCACCACTATTGCCTCCTCCTCCCAATATTCATGTCAGGTCATGAACATGTAATGTGAACGTAATTGGTTTGACGTATGTTACATTTCCTCCAGGAAATGTAAATAACTTCTGTCACAGTGTTTCTTGTTTTTATCTGCACAACACTTAACGTACTTTAAGAAACTTTTACAGAGATACAAAAAAGCCTCACTTTAATAATGATGCCTCTATATAACCTACAGAAGGAAACAAGGTAATCAGCGAGAATATTAGTTTCCTTTGTTTCACCGTCATCATTTGTCACAACATGAAATAGAAAATTTAGCCTAAAGAAATGTAAAGTTGCAACACCAACATTTATTCTAGTGTTTTGGGTTGTAATGTAGCACATTAAGTGTAATTCAGAAGTGTCATTTAAGTATCAAGCTATTCTACTGTATAGGAATGGTATGAAATCAAAACAATAAAAACAAGTGAACAAACATTGGGCCCGGGGCTCCGTCGACAAATGAATCAAGCCATGCTCATACTGTATGTGCAGCAAACAATTCAGTTTTGTAAATTCAGTTTTGCATTTTGGGCTGATACATGTGTACAGACGCTTGCAAAGGATTCTGCTGTATTCAACTTATGTTTGCATAAATGAGTGCTAGAAGCAGTAGTAGTCCCAGTGGTCCAAAGCAACGCACAATGATGCAAACAGACCAGGCTCAGTCAGTGTTGCTCTGATGTAGCTGAAAAAAGGTAAAATTCTGCGAGATTTCTTTTGAAATCCAACAGCAGCAATTAGTGTCCTTCGAGCTAAAAGAACAGAAATCAATGTCAGAAAGTAAAGGTCTTGTAATCTCTTGTTGTAAACGTTTCTGAATATTATATATATATTTAGTGTTTTTTCTCTGTGAACATATCTGCTATTTTCTCCTGTGGATAACTTTATCAGTCATTACCTGGTTTCAGCTGTGAGGGACTTTGTGTTGTCCTGAAAGTCATTACGTGTCCTCCTCGATCTGTGCTTACTGTTGCATGTCGCTGTTAAGGCGGCTGTTTGTGGCTCTGCCATTCAAAAAACACAGTCCTCGAAGGTTGAAAAGGACATTCTAGGGAGCTGGTTTTTTCTCTCCCTCTTTCAAATCCAACAGTTAACGACAATCAGATCAGCCTTCAGACTGCAACTAACCAGCACAACAGCAGCAGCCAAGCAGAACTGCGATGCTGATGCTGCAGCTGAGCATCCATTGATTTCTGTGGGTTTTGTCTGTCTTTCTGTAAAGCTGCTGCTATCACACACAGTCTAAGCAGCGATGGCACCTCAAGTCTCCGCCTCGCTGCAGCAGGAGCCTCCGCGGAGCCTGCTGGACTCTGGCCTGTCACAAGCTGTTTAGGAGGCGGCGGACGGCGCCAGCCTTTAATCAGCTTCAGGGTCTCCATCGCGCGGCTCTCGCCCGCCGACATGCTGATACAGACAATCCAATCACCCACGATGCCCGTCAAAAGAAAAGATCTGGTGCCGCTGCTGACTGTTCTGGTTGTTCTCTCTCTTCGAGGCTCCAGGGAATAAAGACGTGGCTTCATTTACAGAGTCAGTGGAAATTAAAAGTAAAGGAATCTGATTGCTTTATACAGGGGTGCATCTATCTACCTGTCTGATTATATATCCATCTATCTTGTACCTAAAAAGATTTTTCAAGTCTAATCAATGTTCTTTGTTTTGCAGAAGAAGTCAGCTCTAATTGTACAAGTGCTTTATGTTATTTACTCAGATGTTTTTTCTTTCTTAAAAACAAAACAAGCCTTTTCTTCTGTACAGCCATCTCTGAAGTTAAGTTTAACTTTACAATCCAAAAAGGAAAATACAAAATAATTCACAAACATGCAGTGTGGACGCCTCAAAGCAGCCTGGTCAGTGGCTCTTTGCTTCTAAGTTTGATGCTGTGGTTACCTCTCTAGCATCACCTCTTGAAGTGCCCCTTGGGTCATTCACTGGACTTGCCCTCTCCAGACCGGGGTATGCATCCCGTTTGTGACTAACTGCCATAACTTTCATTACATGAGTGATGTACCTATGTCACTTGACAGCATTAATGACAGTCCAAAAGTTATTATATGTCATAAAATGTGAACTGTTTACCATCAAGTCTTTTTTTTAAAGTCTAACTGGACGTTGCATCATGTATGAGTACCAGCAGGCCTTTATTTGCAAAACTGAAACTAGAGGAGGAGGTCTAGTGTAATAATTTGAGGCTTAAGGCTATTTGACGGGTCCAGAGTGAGAACGTGTTTGTATGGAAGCAGTGCGTCATCTCAAGGAGATGTTTCTAAAGATGAGTTCCCGAACTCCCAAATCAAACCAAAAGATGAAAGGCTCCTCAACACTGACTTACAAAGAAATATGTCTAACACAAAAATGTTTGCTGTAGTATTTGGCTTTAGACGATGCACAATCAGTCAATGCAGAATGATATCTCTGAAGTCTCAGTGCCGATAGATATTTAAAAGGTTAACACTTTTTTAGCTGAGTCGCTGCCAATCAATTTGACATTACTCTCAAGATAGTTATCTGTACACCATCCATCTATTCATTTATTGGCTATGGATCTAAAGGCCTGTTTGATCAGGCACTGAGCAAGCCATTCTAGGAGGTTTGGAGCACCAGAAATTGGATTAACAGTCTAGGAGCATGGTCCAAGCTCAGTTTTTGATGTTGTTTTTCCTCTATGAATATTAACACAGCGTAAAGTGATGACTGCTTTACCAGAGATCTTAGAGACAAAGAGGCAAAATCCAACTGAATAAAACAGCAGCTGCAAATACAAAATGGTCAAAACCAAGTAGACCATTAGCAGAAGTAAGAAAAATGTAACAGTTAAAGTTGTCAAGTAATTAAGCTACATGAAGCTTCAAAAGTAGGCTTTAACTATACAACATCGCCAAAAACTCCACATGATGGTTGCAGTTACTCCAACTAGGGCAGGAAGGAAAAGAAAACATTAAGTACAAAGAAGAAGAGCTTGTTTCTGTCTTCCTTCTTCAAATCCCACTTGGTATAGTCCAGATTGTGAACACCTGGTAGAGCCAAGAAGCCATGAAGCGTTCATGAGCTCCAACTGTGAAGTGGACCTCGCTGCGCACTATTATTAGAAATCAAAGACAGGCGCTGTCATCTGCTGCCGTTTAATGTTGAACAACTCGTGTTCAAAGTTCTGATTAGGCTTCTTTTTGTCAAGGAGGAACAAACCTGCGAGACTGACCTCAT
Source organism: Pagrus major (assembly GCF_040436345.1). Taxonomy (NCBI): domain Eukaryota; kingdom Metazoa; phylum Chordata; class Actinopteri; order Spariformes; family Sparidae; genus Pagrus; species Pagrus major. The sequence goes on from NC_133227.1 coordinate 28,292,810, forward strand.
TTTAAAAGTTGTGTTACTTCAAATTAGGTCTACTTTGGTCCACTTTGGGACTTGCTGCCATAGCCTGGAATAACAATGCAGCCCGTCCATTTGTGCAATTACCCAACCTTTGTTTGAAATAACTTTGGAGGAGAAAAGTCCAGTGGTCGATGCAGAAAAACGTTTAACCGTGCTTCAAAAAGTTTTAATTAAGAGAAATACAAACCAGATTCTTGTCTCTCAGGAACATGAGGCACATGCAGAAGTAGCAGATGTGGTTCTCTTTTCTGCAAAGTTATAAAGTAAGTGCGTCACAGCTTCCCTCTCCAGACTGAGACAGAAGTGAACTTGTGGCAGAGCTCTGGTTCAGATTCCTGATGAGCCTACTAACTCAGATATTTTACTCAAACCAGCCTTCCTGCCAGAGGTTACTTTCTCACCAGTATCTGAGACAACACCAGCCTCAAGGATTCTTTCCCACCAGTCAGTTGTTGGCCTGAATGATAATTATCTGGGAATACAGGTAACTGAGGGTACTCAGACACCAATAAAATCATGTCCTAATGGTCACAGCAAGGAACCTTTGTTGCTTCGTCGTCATGTTTCCATCTTTCTTCTTTCAAGTATTGAATAAAGGCAAAAATGCAATGAAAATAATTGTAAAGAAATGTGTAACTTTATTGTTTTAGTGAAATAGTTGCCATCAAGGTAGGCTACAGCGTATTCTGATCAATTTCACCTAATATAATTGAAATGAAATTGAAATGGGCTAAGAAATGCAACACGGTAGGAAGCAGGAAGATGCAGCTGTAGGCGAGAACCCACTGATATATTTAGCAGGCTGCTCACTGAGTTTCATGCTAATTATTGATCTGCATTGTTATTACCAGCTGCGAAAGTGCTGGCTGGCAATGTTTCACATTGTGAGTCGGTGTTTGTGTGTGTCCTCATGGCAACATGTGGTCCTGGTGACACCTTATATAGCGGGAACTAATGCAGAAGTGATTTCTCAGTATTTTCCCAGGTGTTTAAATGTCTGTCTGTCCGTCTGTGGACAGATTTACGTCAGTGCAATAGCTTCACAACTGAGCAAGATACAGTCAGAGCTTCACAGGTGTATAGTTGAGATCAAAATGAAGGTCGCTTTCGAAGATGGATGTCATACAAGCATGGGTGTCGGAACTAGGGAGGTAGGAAGTAGGACAGGTGTCATTGTCAAAGGTGATGATCACAGATTTTGTTTCAATGAGCTGGAGAAAGTTGTCAGCTATTAATGTCAGCGAAGCAATTGTGGAGACGTTAAAGGGAGGTTTTATTTCATTAGGTTTGATAGATAGAGTTGCGTGTCATCAGCAAAGAAATGAAACTTAATATTGTGTTTCCGTACACTATAACCAAGGGGGTGCTTGTAGAGGAAGAAAAGGATGGGACCTAAAATTGAGCCCTGGGGGATGCCATAATGAAGATGACAGGGATGACACAGAGTGTTACACTGACTGGGAAAGGTCTTCCAGTTAATTAGGAGGTGAACCACTTCAGGGCAAGACAGGAGGTACCTATGCTGTCTTCCAGATGTTGTAAGAGACTGTATGATCAGTGGAGTCACAGGTGGAGCTTAGGTCCAGGAGGACATGGATTGAGCAATTCCATGAATCAGCAGCCAGAGGGAGGTCGTTGCTCACTCTCAGGAGGGCAGTTTCTGTGCTGTGAAGCCAGATTAAATTTTTTCCAAAGAAATTGTTTCCACTGAGTAATGGGTCGGCAATACAGTTTTATGTTTTAATGTTATTTTCCTATGTTATGTATGCTGTATATTGTTTTTATGAGCAAATAAAACCCAAACAAGTTTAAGAATCTAAAACATGATATCCAAAGGTTTAGAAACAACTGAAAAAGACAAAAAAAATCATTAATACTACTATTCATTTATTTCAATAAAAAAAATAAAATCTATAATTTCTTTCCCTTTTCGCACAGAAATCCAGTTTTTAGTCGACACCTCTTGGTCTCAAGGTTATGGTGGCCTTCTGGCCTGGTGTTTCATAAATCAGGAAATAATGTGATTGGCTGAGATCTAGTCAGGGAGGCGATTAATTCTCTCAACTCCTCCAGCAGCACTTAAGGTGGCATTACAAACACTCCAAATGTATTATTTCAATCAGAGAACACTCTCCTCCTGCTGAAAGCTGGATGAAATAATGAAAGGTTGTGACAGAGTTTATTTCTCCTCCTCCTCCCCTTCATCATTCTTTGCCTCTCTGGTTTCTTCTGGGTCTCTGATGACACTTTATCTTTCCTATCTTACGTTTGCTCTTTCCTTCTGTCTCATGCAGTCTTCTTTCTCTTTATCCACTTGATCTACTAATCTCCCACGCACTTAGCAAAGATTTTGAACAGCCTCTCTGTGGCTCACAGAGCGCCATAATGTGCTTCATTTTAATGTTTGATTATATACTATCATACATCTGAATAAGAGAAATGAACCACTTACAATTTTCCCCTCATGACTCCTTGGAAAATAGGTCTATAAAAGGTGGTTCCCATACATGAGTGATAGGTATTGGGTTAATATTTGTAATTTAAGATGAACTATGTTTTTTTCTTTTTTACTGTCTCATAGAGGCGACATTTCTTCCTGGTGAGTTAGCACACTTGGGCAGGCTGGAAATTATTTCCTGCACTTGAAGCTTTTTTCTGCGAGAAATCGGTGCACTTGGGGAAGTAAAATGTGTGTTCATACTGAACTCAGAGCATGAGCATCAGCATGGTTGCATACAAAGTCAATGAAAAGATGCAATTGAATGTGAACAAACACAAATGCATTCATGGAGGAGCAAAGCAAGCTGCAAGAGCATTCATTTTCTTAGTCACTCATACTCAAGTGCTCTACTTGTGTTGACTTCCTCAGATAATGTCACAAATCATTAAGTAAGGATTGTATCAGCATTGCATTGCAGCAACTTGAGAATAATGCCTGGTTAACATAGTTTTTATAAGCCTGGGTTAAATCTCTATTTCAAAGACAGCATTAGCAACATGGCTACAGCTAGCAGCTGGATACACATTATCAACATGGGAACAGACTTTGACACAAGTCTCTCCATCAAGTGAATGCCTGTCCGTTAGCCCTTGTTTAACCTCGTTTCTATCCGAATTCGGTCGGTGTTGACCAAAGAATGAGTCTCAGATCGACCAGAGAGTGGTGATCTCTAGTGAGACCCAGCAGAGTCCACACATGTCAACATAAGTGGTTGGCTGGTTGGTTTGTGAGCAGGATTACACAAAAACTAAATGGATTTCCACAAAACTTGGATGGAGGATGTATCCCGGGCCAGAGAGACCCCATCAACTTTTGGTACAGATCCAGATAAAGGGACAGATCCAGGATTTTTTTCAGTGGGGCACTTTTCATAATTTTCATTCATCTCTTGTTAAATAATGCATGGATCTTGATGAAAGAGTTGATGTATTGAGGTAGCTGGTATCTATGAGTGAGTACACGGAGCTCAAATTATGGTCAAGCAGTTATGGGTGGTTTCAAATTGAGACTGATACGGGGCTATCGAGACTGATATTGGAGTAGTCTTGATTGAATTAAAACAGACTGTTGGGCCTTGGCTGATGTATGCGCTCTACTGAGTGGCATTCTTGTTTGAGCAAGCAATTAGTCAATGCTCGTGTGTGAAAACAAACTCTCGGTAATGACTACATCTTCTAAACAAATGGGAACAGATACATATGAAGTATCTGGAAACGTGATACAGGAAAATGTCTAAACTCACCTCAAACCTGAAACAAAGAGGATATTGGTTTATAATTTGCAGCACTTTCACTCTGACTTATTTGGCACATTAAACGCAAAATAAAATAAACATAATATCCAGATTAAATTAATTGCACAGCTTGATGTAAACATGGTTAGAGGTAGTTAGTGCAAAATAAATCAAATGTCTCCACTAGCTCTCTCTTTCCTTCTTTCTCTTATTTGCCCTCTCTTCTCTCTCTCTCTGCCTCCCCATGGCTCTCCGTTTGAATTAAGCAATTTAACTGATTGCAATTACACACTGTCAAGGGCTCTTATATCACTTTGACTGAATAACAATTTTAATTTAATACCAGCCCCTTACCACATTTCCCTCCATTTTATACAATATGGCGGGAGTCAGTTGCAATTTTCCTGACCCAACTTTCATGTTTGTTCATTTCCCTCCTTTAAACTACGCTGCTCTGTTTTCTTCCTGCAAGTCCACAGGACTCGCTTACTCTGAGTTTAGCCACGGCCGATCATAACAAAGCTAACCGTGATCCATCATGAAAGGGCAGAGTTCCCCTGCGGGATACAGTATTATCTGAGTGACATTTGCACCCTCATGCTCCCAGTTTGCTTCCAGTTTCCAGCTCTCACTCCCAATTATCTTTATCGTCATCTATTCAAACAGAATCTCCAGGGAACGGAAATTAAATTTAGCCCCCGCTGTGTCTTTCTGCTCCTTACAATGGGAAATAACGCATCTCGACAAGTCAGAAGACCCTGTGAGACACTTCATTAGATGTAATGGCAATTCTATGTCAGGCTCATGTTTGAATAAAAACTCTTCTACTTAAAAAACTGTTGGAATGTATAAAACAATATTCCTCAACAATATTAATATAACATAAATTGTTGATGATATTTTTGAGTGGATTGTGGATTGAGGTGTATTCCCTCATGATGTTCATAGGCCTTCTTCGCTGTAGACATAGGAAAAGCACAGGTATAAATAATGAAATGAATTATTCTGTTTCAGGGTCCTGGCGTCGTCCACGGTGGCTCACTGTCACATCGTCACGGCTCACAAAGACACCTGAATAGATCAGAGCCATCAGTAATGCTGTTAGTAACACCTGTACTTGTCTTACTGTAACAAATCAAAATGTCAGCTGTGAAGAAGGCTGATTAATTCAGACTTCAACTGCAAAATAAGTTGTACACTCTTGACAGATAAGTGAGAACAAACGTCTTCCTTGAAATCATTATTGCCTAATTTACAGCTGATTGTTTACTGAAAATCGTGAGAGCGTTGCAGCTCCAAACACAACGGTCCTGTCACGTTTGAATGCAGCCGTTATAGAACATTTACCTTTGTTTGAAAGCTTGAATGCTGCTACTTTTAGAGACGGATAAAAACAGCGAGCTCAACTCAACTTGCCAGTCAGTCAACCCAGTTGGGGAGCCAACGCAGAGTGAGTATCTTTACTGTTAACTGCAATTGTCTCTGAAATCTTGGTTCAGAATATTACAAATCTTTCACATGGATCTATAACACAAACCTGCCATCCTGAAGAATTTTTCACCGATACCTGGATAAAAATACCCTCGTGTCATCACCTCTTGATTGGAGGGCTGGGTTTTTGCATTTGTGCAGGATGAGGGAGGAGCTAAGACGTCTGGGCGGGGCTTCTGAGCTGGAAGCACAAACTCTTCCCTCTTCTGTCACTGACAAAAGGTCTGAGAACAAAATGTGTCCAGTCCAGGTTTGATGACACTGACCTTTTCCACGGCCATCCCCTAAACTCAAACCTGAATTTCAGATGAGCTCATATATATTCAGCTGAGTCTCATCATCACCTTCCTGATGCCCCGGAGACCGTCGACTCATCCAGCAGCTCCCCTCTTCTGCTCCCCATCAGCACCAGACTGACCACTGAAATAACAAGGCTGAGAGTCCAATCCCTGCTGGTGGCCTTTACAGACTACACTGCTACTTAGACTGCAGTGCAAATGTGTTGGATGGAGCGAACAGTGTATAAGTGTTCAGAGTTAATAAAATGTTTATATCTTCTGGTGAGCGTGATCATGAAAAACTGACCTTGAGACGTTGACAGAGCTTGTTTTCTAAGAGGACATTTTGGTCTCACAAGCTGAGCATCATTACACCCTACTAATGGTCCAAAACACAACAATTTAAATTAATAAAGTGTGCGCTGAGAGAAAAAAACGCTGCACATGGTTCTTGTCTATGACAACAATATCTTGACAACCATAGCTGTATGGTCGACACTACCTCTTTGGCTTTTACTAGACCTATCTGTTCTTGTTCTATTTAAAATTGCTTTGTCTTTTGTTTTTTTACCATGAGCATCAAACGGAGGACGCTTGCCTTCATACGTTTCATGGACAATGAGTTTAATAATGGTGATGTCACTGCTGTCACGGGTCCAGCTGTCAGCCGCAGAGGAAGGAGGATGTGGGTGCATGACACGATCCGCAGGAGACAAAAATACGGTGAATATCGTCAGCTCTTCCGAGACAAAGAGCGGCAGCGACGTCACCAGCACCTTTTCTGAAAAGCAGAGATTTTCAACTCAGAGCACTCAGGTGGCGCAGGGCTTTTTCTCGCATGCTGCAGCCAACACTGTTCTCAAAAGATGCTGGCGCTCAGAAAATAAAAACAGGCCCGAACTATGCTAATCATCGTAGTTCCAATTGAAGCCAGCATGAGAACAAGGAGAAAATCCTCATTTGCAGTCTATCTGATTGGGTCAGCATGCATCAGTTATGTTTGTGTTGATACACCAGCGTCAAGACTTTATTAATGTACCCACAAATAATTGCCATCTGATGTTTGTTTTAAACATGCAAAAACATGAAAGGAGACTACATTGTGAACATTTTCATGCACTGGTCAGTTTTGTTTTGCTTCCAACACGTCTTCTTTCAGATTAGTGGAAACAAAATGTCCAACATACACATTTAGGTGGTAATAAATAATTTGTTCAAATGAAACTTGATTTGGGTTTTATGGCTATTCTGGCTACTTCTGACTTCTGTAGTGATAAAAACTGATTTTAATAACATTTCAACAAAATGAAACAAGAATTTTGAACATGGCTTCATCCAATCGCCAGATTTCTGTTCTGAAATGTAAACTTGTAATACAAAAAAAATGTACTAGACTGGAGAAGTTTCATGGTGGTATCTACGAGTCTGTAGATGTACACAGTACTGTCCCCCATTAAAATAAAAAAAATCTCTACATCTCCCTGTTTGTGGCGCTCTCTCTGTAGAGGCCAGGAATGGGAATGCACAAACCATATCCATGAGGATCTCATCTGAAAATCAATGAGTCGTTCCTTTGAAGGGGGGCTGCTGTCAGCGAGAGGCAGCGTGACCTCCGGCCCTCTGAGAGTCCACTCTCTTCATTAACAGTCAGGTAAATATGTTATTATGGCCCAAGGCAGCCGCTCACTTCCACCTGAGCAAGGAGTCTGGGCTGCCTGAGGCAACAATGAGCACATCATGTGAAATGGGATCCAGTCCATGAAAATATTGTTTTTGTAGTATTTCGCGGTTGTTTTGTCAGTTTGCAGTCATGAAGATTTTGATTGTCTTTCTGTTCCAAAGTTTTGTCCTCTTGGTATTCTCTCACTGTCCAACTTTTCTCCTCCTCACTTTAAGTCTGTTTCTTTCTCTTTCTTCTTACCCTCTGCCTTGCTCTGGGTGTATTTTTGCCATCTCAGACTGTCTTCCTCTTCTTCGATCTCCTTGTGTTGCCTTGCATTTTTTGCTTTGTTTGGTCCATACGGAGCAGCCTCTTGTTATTGAAAATCTTGGCTGAAAAAGGGAAATGGAAGCACACCGAGATTCTGGCCCGGAGCCGAGTGACCTCTTCTGTACAAGACAACGTGGGTGATTTTATCTGGTAAGCTGGATAGAAAATATTTTAATAACAGGCTTTTTACATGTGCATTTTTTATTTATTTTGGGTCGCTGATCAGGAGTTCTGAGTATAACCCATCACAGCTAAATGTTGAAGCCCTTTTCCACCATAGGAACTTTCTCCAGGGTCTAGAAACCTACGATGAGCTCCCCGACTGGGACCAGGTTTTAAAGTACTTACCAAATGTAAAGAAACTTTGGGGGTGGGGCAGCCCCCAAATGTTCGTTTTTGTTGACATATCAACAGCTGTGGCACTAATTTGCTTATCTTCACTGGTCTTCAGACTGCGACAGACAAAGACAACAGTCTGAGTTGCCTGGGACTAAAACTTCATGGTACTGTTTGTTGAAGTGCAGCTAAAGTTCACTTAAAATGCATCAACTCTTTCCTGAGTAAAATTCAGTGCACCCAAGTTCAAGTAATTTGGATATTACGGCTCCAAATCACTGTCAATATTGCAGCAACCTTCAAAAAGCACCTATGAAAAGCTTGATTGATGTCACAGGTTTTGATACAGGTTTTTCAATACAGAAGGACACTATTTTGCCTTCAGTATTCTTTAAACTGCTTATAATTAAATCATTTAAAATCAGTCCTTTTTTACAAGATTATGGCTTCGAAGGTTAGTGCAAGTTGTATTTGTACCATACTGTCACATACATCTGATGAAGACTAAGAATCTCAACTAAATGATGTTTTTAGAATAGACCATGTCAAAACGGTCACTTCTTTAAAAGGTTTCCTTTTTGAAGCTCTGGTCATGTGATGTCAAGTACGAAACAGTAATAGCTAAGATCTGGGTAACTCATGTTGCTCCGTGCTCCCTCGTCCGTAAACACCCACCGGCTCCGTTTTGAGTACAGCGCTGCCGGACAGCTGGACTGGCGAGACTGAGGAGTTTCTGCAGTAATTATAGAATCACCCTCGACTGCAATTATACATGTATGTGTCATAAACACAAGGACAAAAGGTTAGTGTTCCCAACTGGAGGATTAGAAGAAGGGTGGACTGCTGGAGCTGCAAAGGAATAGATACGCAACGCAGCAGAGACAGTGGAAGTAAACACATAGACTAGAGTGAAACTTATCAGCTCTGCTGCCGTGGGGGATCAGAGACGGACCAAACACGGACCTGGTGGAATTTAGGGTAAGTGTTGTTTTCCCACCAAGTAAGTTTGACTGACCTTATTAGATCTCAGCAACTACTTTGTACAACGTGTAAACTAAAACCGAAGTTGTAAAAAATTGTATTTACGCTTTGTTTGGAAGACAACGTTCCTACACATAGAGGCTTTAAATGTCACATGATTAAAGGACACTAATATAACATTATTTATGAGAAAATGTTCAGAACGACAGTAAAAGTCAAAGCCACTGAAGATACTCAAGTTAAAGGCATTAAAGTGATTTCCTCCAGTGCAGAGCCTGGTGAATGTGTTCCTAACATGGAAGCCCAGCGCTTCAGTCTTCAACCTCACATAATTGGCTCGCCCCTTCCTGACTGTCACACGACGATCAACGACCTTAATGCTGCTTGATGACACACTAATCCGGATGACAGTGCTAAGCTGCTATATAGGCATCATCCGCTCGCTGTGAAGCCACTGGACATTTTCAGTTTTCCAGCGAGGAGTCGGGAATTTGATTCAGTGCTGAGTTTTGACCTCTGCTCTCCTGCCAGTGAGTCACACATGAGGGGAGACTGAGAGGGAGACGGAGGAGGGAGAGTATTCTGCACTATAGTATGTCTGTGTTTTTATGGCACTCTTCTAGCAAAAGATTAGAAAGCCTCTATTTGACAGAATGATATACTTTTTTTAACCTCTGTGTTACCTTCCAAAAAATACCTTCATCACATTTCATCTGAACTTCAATCTAGACTTTTTCTGTTCTGCTGTACATGCAAGACTTTGACTTGTCTCTCAAATACATGGTTATTTTTGACAAAAATGTACAAAAAAACTATATATCTGGCTGCGACTCACAAAAAACCTATCAAACGACTGTATGGGTGGATGTTCAGTATCTCCCAAAACAACACATATCACACGACGGTTACTTGGTTAGGGTTAGAAATAAACAGAGTTGGGGTACCAATCACTCCATTACTCCTGTAACTTCCATTACTAATGTTCCTACGTGACCTAACTTACGTTATGTACGTGATGTTACTTCACTTCGTTAGTAAGATAAAAAAACTCACGGTTGACTTCTTGTTGCACACAGGCCACAAACAACAGTCTCCTGGGTGAAAGTCCTCTGCTTGTCCACCCTGACCTCCTACTTACGCAGATTATGTCACTCTTCATACTACTTCACCTGACTCCCTCCTTTGCTGGCGTAATACTCATTATGGCCACCAGAGGTCGCCATCTAACAAGAGAGAGAGTCCAATATTCATCTTTTAAGCACTCTTTTGAGTCTCTAAGAACTGCTGAGGGAAATGTCTGTTGCGGTGCTAAAAGCTCTACTATGTTCACCAGCTAGTTGCTAACTTTGTCTGTCTTTTGTTTGGTGCTTTACAGATTGTGTATGAACTATACTGATCAGCTTAAAGCTGTGGGAGATGTACTTTTGTCAAAACTGCTCTGTCATGATCTGTAAATTACTTCTTCTGTTCATATTTGCATGTTTGTGTGTGTGTTTGCTTCCCTCCCTGCAAGTGCCTCTTGGTATATATTTGTGCAGGTGTGTGTGAGTGTGTGTGTGCTGTTAAGCTGTAGCTGCACTGGCTGTAAGCAGGTGCTCAGGTGTCCTTGGCTTGAACTTGACACTCGCCTCATGAATCAATCTCCACTCTAGGGTTATCTGGCAGTAGTGTAGGCAACAGTGTGTGTGTGTGTGTGTGTGTGCGAGAGTGTATAAGAGGCAGGTTAAGACTGGCCAGGAAGGTATTAACTTCTGATTGATTCATTTGGCTCTAATCCACCTCCCAGTGAAAGGTGCAGCTCGACCTGCTCCTTTTCCAAACATTATTTACTCGATATTCTCACACTGCTCAGTTCTGGACATGAAGGTGCTCAAAACTTTGAGTCCTGCAGTTTTAGTCCCTCTCGACTTGATTTATTTTCCAGTATGAGTCATTCATTATAATCCTTTTTGCCCCCAGTAGTAACTGTTTTCCAGCAGCCTGTCAGTTTATTTCCCCAATCTCTTGAGACGAACCATTTTTGTTTTCAGGGCAGTCCAAGGCAGCAGGCATTGCACCAGCAGATGTTGGTCAGTAAATAACTAGCTGTGTAGCTAATGTTCATACAACCATAATGCCTTGTTTTCACATTTCTGTTTACAATCAGTGATAAGGTGTCATTGACATTCAACAAATAAATAACCCTGGTCTTTATAAGCAGTTATGGTGCCTGCTTGTTACCCCTCCCTCTGTGCTCGTATGACAATCCCAGTCGACATCTGAGCATCAGTGTAGTTGTGTCCCATTCTGCTTTATGGGGGAGAAGGCTGTAAAGATTTATCTGTTGCTTATTGGTTATGATGCATTTATAAATAATTCATATTCAATGAGTTTACCTCTACAGCATTAAGTTGCAAATGTTAAACCTAACCATGTTGATCTCGTTTGAGTAAAACCTGAGTAAGACTTCTACTTTGAGCTGTTTCGTGTCAGGTTACTTTGAATTTTTAATGTGTATTTACTCATTCAGATTTAAATATTTCAGTGGAAAACGTCTAACTTGTACAGATGCTTCCTCCTGACTTTTGATGAGGTGAAACCACTGAAATCCTTTTTTCCTGCACATTGGCACTGATACTGTGTAAAGTAATAAATCATTTTTTTGTTTTAGATTTTGATATTTTTTAAATATATATAAAAAAACATGTTAAAAGTGACTTAATGTAGGCAGTTGATTCCCCTCTGTCTGGACATGTGCCGAGGCTGCCTGTACATGCTCTTTAAAGAGCTGCCGTGTCACTATATATGTCAGTCCTATGATGAGCTGGCGACTTGTCCAGGGCGTACCCCGCCACTCGCCCAATGTCAGCCGGATCAGATTCTGCAAAGGATTAGCGGTTACAGAAAATGAATGAATAAATGAATGTTCATGTATGAAAATATTCAGTTCACATGTGAAATTCAGATTTTCCATTTTTTTTTGTATAGGTTGTACAAAAACGCACTATGTGGCCTGGGAATGAAAGGAGAGACACTTTCCGAACATTTCCTCTCTGCAGATTTCCAAAGTGACGACTGATGTAGCGAGCCAGAGTCTGAGTTAAACTGACGAAGTGGAAAATGCAGGTTGTACTTTCCTCATCATGACTTGCTCTTACTGAGAGCAATTAGTGTGCAGAAGAGAGCGAGCGAGCGAGAGGTGGAGAGAAAAGAGAAAGGCAATTATGATTAATTATCTGGTGTTCGTATGTGCACACAGAAGTGTGTCTGTGTGAGTGTGTTTGTCGAACAGCCATTAGATATAATTTGTGCAGATGCCTTCACCAGTTTTCTTTTGTCCTATATGTTGTTGTGTGGGTGTGGACGGACGGACTGTGCAGGGACGTATAGAGGCAGCCAGCATGTCATTTTCTACCTCCATGTGATTTGTAACATGAAATCCATACATTCATCTTCTGTCTCTCAGACTATTGGGATTTTCTTTATTCAAGTCTCAAGCGAAGGCCAATCAGCACTTCAGAAAATTCTATGTCAAGCAGACAATATCGCTCAGATGTTTGTGCAAATGCAAATCATGTCACAAGGATATCATTTTTATGCTCAAGGTGACATCAAATTGCTCGCAGTCAAAAACAAAGAAAGTTTAATTAACTGATGGAAATAAGCTGCAAATCGTCACATTCAAGACGCTGCAGAGAATGTTTGGCACTTATGGCTTTTAAAGAGTTGTTCTTTTTCTGGAGAAGTTTCCTCAAAGATCCTCAAACGTATTACATTGCAGTTGAATTTACAAAAAAATGACTGAACTTTAATATGCAGACCTGTACAGATGTTTTTCAACCAAACATAAAAGATTAATTCATAAGGAGCTGTTAATGTACTGTTCATCTGGGTGACTACCCAACACCTGCGTGTGCTTCCCTACATATTTGCTCAGGTAAATACTCAAAGTCTGCTAAACTTCCATGAGAGCTAAGTCCAACGGAAGCAGCTTCCATACCGACCGCTGTGTGAATCACTGCTGCCACTTCTCTCTCCTGCTTGGGTGAGATGCTGCCATTTTACTATACTGTTCTGATCTTAATGGTGTGAAACAGTAAGCTAAACCTTTTTTCTCTGAATAATAATCCTGCCAAGTACAAGACCCGGTCTGTTGATCAGAGAAGATCTTGGAGAAATGAGTTTAGCTTACTGTTTCATTCCATTTAGATGAGAACAGTAAAGTGAAGGAGATATTGCTTTGTCATTCCTGTTATGATTATTAGCCTGCAGAGTTACAGATTATGGGTCGTAGAATATTCTATTGAATGTCTGTAGAGTCAAAGCATGAGACGTGCATCCTCCGACAAGCAACAGTATACGGTCAGCAGCAACATGGGCTCGGAAAAGGGTTTTCATTTTTGGTAACGCAAAAGTACTCGAACAAGTTACTTTTCTCAATAGGTAACGGTGTAATGTAACAAGTTACTTTATAAAGTAATGCTAGCCGACACTGCCAACGATAAATTTGATTTTTCAACATTTCTGTGACAGCAGTACTTCAGTAGATCAAGTTGTTGGGAACTGCAATTCACAGTCACAGAGCTGAGGACTGCATCAGTGGCCAGGTGGTATCTCCTGAAAGTTTTTCTATGTGTGTGTTTGTGTGTGTGTGCAAGTAATTATACCTAAATTACATTTGAATGTGCATCTTAGGTCAGCAGAAGTAAAACAGATGAAGAGAATGAGCCTGGATGGAGAGGATTTGGCAGCCATGTCACCAAAGATGCACCATCCACGGAAATAGGCAATCTTGTGATACACTATCCACTCGCAGTGACTTCAGATCTGTTTGGGCAGCACTTGGCTCGAGTTCGGGAGAGACTCTGCTCTGTTTTAATATTGAAAAAGTCAGCAGCAACTTTAAAAATAATAAAGAGCTTTCCCTAACCAATTTAGTAATGTACACACATCATTTCTAGGTGGCAGGGTTGAAGTTGGAGGAAAGGAGCTAATGAAGAGTTTCCCCCCTGACAACTTCATCTCTGTCCTCCCTTTTCCCCTCCGGAGGGAAGGATAGAGGGAGTGATGCTAATGAACAGAGTGAACCACAGAGTCTGACAGAGAGCATGGCAAGAGTGGTTTGACTGACAGGTGTGAAACATGATTGTGCTTACAGTGTCCGTGTGTGTGTGTGTGTGTGTGTGTGTGTGTGTGTGTGTGTGGTCGGTCCAGAGAGGGGTTGTGACACCGACGCCTTCTTTAGATTCAAACAAGGTTTCCGTTTGAGAATACTGACAGGAAGTCACAACAGAGAGGGTGAGAGAAAGTGGAAAAGAGACAGCGCAGAACATGACCCCACAGGACCTTACCCGAGATGGACCTGACCACAGAAAAATGAATTGAGGTGTGAGTTGCTAAAAAATAAATAAATAAAAAGACATACTTGACATGCACACAGCTGAAGCAAGTTTCCTTCTCAAGGTGTTCGGTGTCACTTTTTGAGACACTTTGCATCTGATCAGCATGCCTCCTGGACACCTTTCTGTGCAACTGGGAGAAAGGATTATATATCCAATCAGGTCTGGGAAGACTTCAAGATTGTGCAGAAGGAACTGTAGGTCATGGCTGGGGAGAAGGCATCAGGACAATTCTGAGTGTGTTGCAATCTTTAGGCCGAACTGATCTGACATGCAGCCTCGTGTCATCAGATATTTTAAGAGCCATTTAGCAGCCAGTCCATTGTCTTCAGAAAAATGGGTCAACTGTGAAAGCAGCTTATTTTGACCCATATCAAAGTTTGTAGACAGGTGAAGTAGTATAAAGAAAGAAAAAGTCCACATAAGGAGGAGCGCAAAGCACTGCTGGACCTCTGACATAACAAATGTTTAAAAAGTATATTTCTGCAAACCAGAGATATGTTGGAACTTTACATTTCTTTATGTTGTTTTTTTATGTGATGAAAGATACAAATTTAATGTATCAGTGGTTTGATGAGATTTTAACTGCCAGCATTTTATTCCGACAACTGGGACCTCTTACTCTTCTTTTGTTTCATGTAATGTGCAGCAGATTGCAAGGTTTTTTCCTTAAAAAACCTTTAGTTGAATACTAAATGTATTTCACCTTCAACAGACAAAGACTGGGCTCTCTTTTGAATGTCACATCTCTTAAGACGAAGATAAAAATCAATAATGTGCCCTTAATCTTCAAGTGCCACTCCGATGTTTAACCTCAACCTTCAGCTCATAAACAGCAAAATAGAAAGCAGTGTTGTGGTGCATGATGTGACAATGATTATGTGTGTTATGTGTATTATTATTATTTTTTCTGTGTGTTCAGGGACATTTTAGCCATACAAATTCAGACCAGTTAAAACGGTGTATTAAAGATACACACAGGACAGGTTTATCATATCGAGAATCACTGAAAGCTGCAATCTATTCACCCAAACTGATTGTCTTTACATTCATAACCTGCTGGCTTGCCACGGGACTGACTGTGTTTCCATTTCCATTTACCATAAATCCGCTCACTTACTGTTCATCCCATAAATTTTCTCGTGATTACCCATAATTTGACTGAAATGGAATCTTTTCTCATATTTTTCCCGACAAAAGTTTGTAATTATTCATTAACCTCCTGATAAGTGTTCCTGAATGTGCGTCATTAACATTTTCCCAGTTATTTTCCTGCAGCTTGACTGGCAGTATCATATAAAACATACCCCATTTGCTGCTCTCCAGGATGCGAGGCAATTAAAGAACAGTATTTCTCCCTCTTATGAAGTAGGTCGCGGCTAATTGCATTTGACGATGAAGAGTGGGAACATACTGCGGCAGAAATTACATGCAAGGCTTGTCACAACAGCTGTATTAATAAACATGAAGACAAAATGCCTGCGGAGTCGGGCTTTTGACAGACTGCACATTTATTTGGCTTTTAACGAATTAAACATGCAGATAACGCTTTCTCGGATATACAACTTCGTATGTGGTAGAAAGTAAACTGCAGTAAAGCTGATTTATTTAGGCATCAAGTTAATATTTCACCCTATTGGATTAAGAACAACGAGGCTCAGTCGCTGTCATTTCAATTCCCTCTTTCAGGAAGCATGTTGCAGTATGGAGTGATTAAAAAGTTAATAATGTGTTGTGTTAATTCTTTAATTAAGCAATGTGAAAATAAGATATCTCCTTTCATGAACGTCCGCTTGCTAAGCACACATCAGCTCTGCGTTCTCAGATTACAGTTTATTGTTTTTGAACCCCGGCTGCAAACAGGATTTTAGCTCGCAGGCAATGAAGATGCTGATATAAATGTTATTATGATCAAATTTATTACACTCTGTAATTAGGTTATAAAAATTAGTTCTGTCTGAAGCTAAAGAGAGCACCTTTGTTTATAATTAATCTCCTGATAAGAGCGGTATTGACTCACAATCACTGCCGGCTGTGCTTCTCGTGGATGTCTTTGCTGCTTTTATTTGTCTTTATCTAAGCAGGTAAAAGTTTAATTGAGATAAACATCTCTTTTTCAAGAGAGACCTGGCCAGGGAGGTAACATTAAATCAATGTTACAACAAAGATACAATGCAAACAACATAAACAGTCACAGGCAAATTAACCTGCTGCAAAAACAACCACTTAGGATGTATACAGGTATTTGGATTTTTAAAATCACCCTTATAAAACACAGCAAAAGCAATAAATAATGAGCAAAAGCTCTATTGTCCATATACGAAGAGACTCTCTGACAATTTCTGGGCCATCTGTACCTTGTTAATTGTTGTTCCCTAACTCGTTCTTCTGTTTCTGTCTAAGGCCCAAGAAATCTGAAAGTCACATGTAGTGAGAGTCATCCAACAATATAGAAAGTATGGTGATAATACAATGAAGAGCACAGTGAAATAGTGGTTCCCTTTCAGGACGTTGGGGGCCCACACAGGGGTTGCATGATAAATCTTCGTGGTTACATGTTGATTAATTCATTTTAGCCCACATACAACTTGTTTATGGTCATTTTCCAGTTACAGTCAACACCGATCAGCCACAACATTAAAACCACCTGCTAAATATTGTGCAGATTCCTCTCGTGCAGCCTAAACAGCTCTGACCTCTCAAGGCGTGGTCACACTGTAAAACCTCTGGGGGTGTCCTTTGGTGGCACTGCCATTGGGGAGTGCCGTTGATATGTTGTTTGGATGGGTGGTGTGTCAAGTGGCGTCCACATGAATGCCAGGACCCCATTTATCTCAGTAGACAAGTGTCCTTCCTTTTCCAAGCAGCAGTCATAGTTGCTAGTATGCAAATGCCTTGTTATAATGTGAAAAATGTGAAACCACTGATGTACCATGGCTCACATTTGTCATGTCGAGAGCAAGAAGGTGGACAACAAAACAGTAGGAACAGGCAAACACAACAGACGACTCGACAAAGACTGAACTGACTGGACTTAAATACAAACTATACTATGCACGGTTTTCAATGTGTATTATTATATATAACATAACCCATTCATTGATCCAAGTAACTTTGAAGTAGTTGCTGGCGTAAGTGCTGTGCAATAATAGTACAACTATGATTTAGTTCCTCTGTGTCATGTTGATGTGTGGTGTGTCTGTCCGTCACACATCTACCTCTCAACCCCAAAAAAGCATTTAAGATAAATGGCTCCTGCACCACTCTCATGTCTGTCCTCTGACTGTCCTGCTGTTCCTGTCAAACCTAAGTTATGACAATGGCGGAAAAATGATGGCGAGCAGCAGGTGGCTACATGGCTCCATTATTTGGTCTTTGACCCAGAGAACAAAATAATGGCACAAACACAGTTAGGTTTCCAGGCAGCACAGGACTCTCAAAGCAGCAGACAGTGAAAGACATCAAAGACAGTCTGTAAAGAGAGGTATTGTCAAGGTCCATGATTTGCCTGCTCACCTCTGATGTCTCATGACTCATTCCTCAGTTGGGCTTCGGCAGGAAAAGCACATAAACATCCACAATAGCGCAGCCAGGTTCATGGAAACCGTTTCATCGACTCTAAAACATCAACAGTAAGCGTCCGCTCTGGTGTCATTCCCTCAGAAATGAAGGGCAGCAAAGTGTGCCTTTTATGGAGCGTTCGTTTTAAACTAATATAATACAGGGAAACATTCACAGTAGAAAACATGGAGACAACCACCGCTGCAGACTTGAGAGGGGTACGACTGGGTCTGTTTGCTCCTTAAAATAACTTGTTATAAAGAGAAAGTCCATTTATCTACGAAGACACGTCTCTTTCTAGAGTTAATTAAACATTAAATTGAAAGCAGACAGTCTGATAAGAAAAGCACTACAAAGATAACACATCTTC
Source organism: Pagrus major (assembly GCF_040436345.1). Lineage (NCBI taxonomy): Eukaryota > Metazoa > Chordata > Actinopteri > Spariformes > Sparidae > Pagrus > Pagrus major. The sequence continues at coordinate 28,310,947 of NC_133227.1, forward strand.
AATTAGCTTGTAATACAGATTGCTAAGATACAGATTGCTGTTCAAATTACTTTCTGTGCTGCTTTATGAATGTATATATGTTCATGTCAACACGCACCAGGCTGGTACGTTAAGTACTGAGAGATACACGAAAACATTTCAAGCCCTTCTAGTTTCCTAAAGAGGCTACATCCTTCAGTTCAACCGGCAATATGAAAAGTGCAGCAGTGGGTATAGTCTTTATACCTTTTTCAAACCAGACCCTTACCACTCCCATTTAGTCACAGAGTGTTTGTCTGTAATCACACTTGCAGCTAAATGAAGCACCTTTTATCAAGCTTTGGGACAAACTTCTCTGTCAACTTTCGTATCTTTTCCTAACTACAGTTTTGTCATCATCATCTTTCAGAAGCAGCATTTCTTTTTTTGTAAACATCATTGCAATTTTTGCCCATACCTCGTTTTTCGAGTGCTCACTTGCCCCTCACAGCAAGGTTTCAAGGCCCTCATGTGTAGTCGGTAGTTGTTATTGGCATTTATGTATAGAGACATTACTTGACATTTCCAATATGCTGTCTTCAGCTGCGGCAATCCTAGTATTATCACACTGCCATTTGTAGTTTATATTGTGGAGAAAGAAAAGCATGGACGCTCATGGTATGTTCTCAACTACACGCTATCGGATACAGTTGCTGATACTCCAGAAAATCTCCCTGTTTTTCACAGCCGAATGTTGGCTGGTATTTTTGGGATGGCACTTAATGTGGTGGACTCACCGCGAGGGTCAACACTAAGAGAGTGGAAGTGGGTAGGGAGAGGATGGAGGTAATCTGAGAAAGGTGTGCTCACGCTGACGGTGCATCAGTACTGTTACTATGATTACCTGCAGTTTAATATACCTTATGCACAGAGTTAACTCTGTGTTTTTAAAGCCAAACAAAAAAATAGGTTGTTGCTAAAGTGGAAAAATGAGGAGCTAAGCTATTCTTATAGTCCTTATAAGTTTAGTCATAGGTCATCCTCCAAGCTTGACTTAAATGGGTCATAAGAGTGCTCCGTTAAAGAAAAGAGCAGAGGAAACGTACAGTGCAGGTTACATTTTACATGAACAAACTCTGCAGCTCCTCAATACCCAAGAAGACCTCATTATTAAGTGACAGCTATCACTCTTGCTGCTAATATCAATGCTATTGCTATCCATGCTAATATCAATGCAATCGATGTCCATGGTAACTACCACACCCTCATTCTCTGTTTGAGAAAGAGTATTGTCCATTAAAACAGGAAGCAACACTGGCTGGAGCGAGCTTTTGATTTAGCCATTCAGAAACACATATCAGTGGCCATGAACACACAGTCCTTGAGCAGGGAGCAAAGAACCCACTGAATAACTGTACCTGAAGCCATTCTGACTGAGCTATTGAGGTGTTTGATGATTTCCGTGCTTCATACTGAATTTCGTGGGCACACACTCCTCTGTGCACTGAAAGACTGTAATGTCCTCTGGGCTGATGAAACCTCCTTGAAGCTCAAGAAACAACAAAGAAAGACAATGGGAAAAAAAGAAAAAAAGAAAGAAAGGAATGTCATCCACCTCGACTGAGCTCTGGGTGGTTTCTGCGATGTTCAAACGAGCTCTGGTCTTCTGTGGAGAGCAGACCAGCCATCGGTAACGTCCTCTACCTCGCTGAGGAAGGTCTCATTAGAGCTTTCTGTCTTCTGGGTGGTTCTCACATCCCCTCGCTCCCTCACTTTGTCTCTTTCACTGTTCGGCCTCAGTCTGTTCTGTGTTTTGAATGTGTCGACCTCGTCTCTCAGGAGTTTCCTTTATTACCTCCTTAGCTACTTTGCACTAGACTTTTGGGGGGCAGATTTTAGAGCATCTATATCACATTTTCATTTACAATTTTAACAAATATCAGTGTTGCAGAAACATCAACCCATTGAATAAAGTGTTGGTGGATTTCCATCAGTCTGAGTTGCACTTGTCCAGTTTTTATTGTTGTTCTTGTTCAGTCAAGCACCCTTCCTTTTAGGGTCAAGGGTGGCATCAAGCTATTAATTTATTAAGACAACGATGATAGGATATACAGTGTATCTGCTTGTGGTTTCCAGTTGGTTATTTCTGTAACATCATGCATTACGGTAAAGAATCAATAGTATGGTTGGTTAAGGTTATGGGGGTTAGTCTAGCATTCATGGTTTTAATAAAATAAACCATTGAAACTCTTTTCAATGAAAACATTTCAACTGGGAACATTGATCTGGTGTCTTTGAATGGCGCAGCAGGTGAACCCCTCATACGGTCATCACAGTGTTTGTTGTATCACCTCAAAGCCCTCGAAGGCTTTTACCTCCCACCATCCCTTTTTGTTCTTCATCTTTGACTCGCCCCCATTTTCAGCCTCTTTGTTCTCCTTTGACCCTCATTGGACCTCTCGTCCACTTCAGGTAAATCTTCATTTCAAACCCGCCTGTTAAGCGCAGACATGAAGGGGCTGTGAGCTCACCAGGAAAACCTCACAGCTGCAGGAAGACTTACTCAAGTCTTACCAGTGTGGGGAAGCAATGAAATCATAAATGCGATCTGTAATGAGATGAGAATAACACAACAGTCGAGTGAGAGAAAGACGAGTTCAGACAAAATTAACTGTGATTCTCTGATGATCATTTACTTTTTCAGAACTTGGGAAACAGAATTATGAATAATTGATGTTGTAATTGAAGATGAGACCAAACTTTTTTAAGGATGGTACTAGGCTAAGTTGCTCCATTATACTATGCAATATTCCTTGGCAATGAACATTTCTTCATGGATATGTTGAAACTTTGCATTTCTTTATGTTGCAACTTCAAGTTTCTGTCAGTTGTATGTTGTGAAAACACTTAGCTTATGGTCTGGTTAGGTCTTGGCACAAAAACCATTTTGATAGGATGAGGAAAAGATCACGTTTTCTCTTAAAATACCTGGTTTTGTCGCCATACACACAGCTAGCAAAGGTCCCAATGTCTCGTCAAAAATATCCAGTGGTTTCACGTTAAATGTTCATGATGTCTCGAGCAGTGGTCACTTGCTTGGCAGCCGTCTTGTTATTAACACCACCACCATCCCCTCCAACCAGCTGACATCTGATATGACACGTATTTTAGAAACACATCACTGGCTTGCAGAAACACTAACTGCCAACATTTTATTCTGGTGACTGGGCTGGAAATTAGCTGTGGACACACACACACACACACGGACACGCGTGATCAAACATATGTTCGTCTCCAGTCTCACGCCTGTCGGAGGTAATGACAGGGAAAAGCGTCAGGAAACAGGCTTTAATAATTTCACTGAAAGGAAGAAACTTTGCCAATTAATGCAGAAAACTTACATTTTTGATCTTGACTCACTTGAAGGTCAAAATTTATACTTTTTAATTAACACCACCACATTTCATTTTAGTGTTCAACATATTTTTCTCATGTATTCCAGTTATGTGTCGAGATATAAAACATAGAAATATATTACTTTGTAGTTTTTCTGTTGAAACGTGGAATAATTAAATTCCTCAGAGAGCTCGTGAGTGTCTTTTAATAAAGCAGTGCTCAAATCTAAGGATTTTAGATTTTGTCAGCAGCTTGGATATGAAAACATCAGTAAAAGCATGTTGAGTCAAAAATAGACGCATTTAAAAATGTGTCTACAGCAATGAATAATCTGTTTAGGAACACAGCTGGCTCGATCCGCTCTGCATCCATGAACTGGTGAATGTGCCGACTAATTAGCCGTTAAACGTATCAATATGCTGCATCATTAATCGGAAACAAACCACGAGGCATTTAGCAGAGTTTAATATATGTCTGTTGAACAATCAACATATTTATCAATGTGTTTTAATAGAGAACAGCTTTGTCGAGCAGCTTTGACTTTCAGGATGAGTAATCAATGCTCCCTTTGAAGAAATGGGTTCCTCCCCACCGGGAAATGATCCCGGTTCTTCTCAGAGTAAGCCAGCTAACGTGTGTTTGTGTTCAGGTTCATCGTGGCGGGCCTCACCTTCTCTTTTGATGTTGTGTGTTCATCCAGACCGAGTGCAGGACTCACACAGCTCCTGACTGTGTTGCTCTGATGGCCCCCTGCTGCTCCTCAGTTCTCTCAAATGACCCTGAATACAGAACACATCAGCACCTGCAGCAGCTCAAACACCAGCTCTGTCTGCACTCTGAAGCCTTTAAACGTTATGAATTATAGATAAAATAATATTGAGCTTTATTTATCCTGGAGGGAGATTGTTTGCGTAACACTTGCATGTTGCAGTATAAAGAGCGCAAATCTAAAATACAAATACAGCTATGGATATAAAAATATCAATAAACAGCCTCGTTTATACTTTTGGCTTTGTGTATATTTGTTTCTTTATCTAACGGTGAGGATCATAACTTCATCTCTCAAGATGCCTCTTGGTGATATTGCATATAAGTTTGTATGAGGAGTGGAAGATAGCTGCGAATGTTCAATACAGACTTCCTTCAACACATTCATATCGCAATTTTAAAACAGCACAAGGAGAATTTGTACAAAGGTTTTCTCTCAGTTGAAGCTCCGTCAATCAAAAAAATTTCATTTCACTTTAAGTCATTTTCAAGCACCAGCAGCACAAGGGTCGGTGGTGTAAACCTGTCAGTTCAACACTCATAGACAATCTCTGAAAAAAAAATGATGCAATTCCTCTCAGGCAGCATGTAACATTAAAAATGTGAACTGTAACAGCCCAGTCACCACAGTATTGGCAGTTAATGTTTCTGCAGACTACTGGTACGTTAGAAAACATTTATTCTTGCAAGTTGTTTGACTGTAAGCATGTTGACACCAACCCAGCCACAGTTCAACCTGTCGCCATCGGGCAGAAGATACAGATGTAAATGCTGCCATACAACCAGAGCACAGAGCAGCTTCAACCCTCAGGCTGTGAGAATCCTCAATTAATCCTCCTCACCCCACCCAATAAAATAGTTTATCTATTTTATTTATTTATTCTGTGATGTAGCTTAAAAAGGACTGAAATTGCTTAAAATGGCCATCATACAAAAGATTAACCCCTTTATATTTTGGGTATCATCCTCTGGTGCCACCCTCAGGACAAACTTGAGCCTTCAAATCCATCTTTAGGTCCAAGAAATAGCATTTCTCATGTTCAATAATTTTGGTTTCTGGTTCGTAGCAGCTTCACAGGACTGCCAGTAAGGTTACAATCTGTGTGACATATTGTCCAGTGAAATCAGAAACAAACAACAATAGAAGAACAAATAAGAGACGACCAAAACCCCAAATGCACCTTCAAACTGAGGATCGGCAGAAATGTCCTCACTTCTCAGTAATGTCCTCACTTTGCAGGTTAAAACTTCCAGTCCTCACTATGTAGCAAGTACAAACAGACACACACACAGACACACACACGTAAATGCATTAAGCATGACGCCTCTGTTAGTTCCTTCCTCACTCCACTCCTCACTCCCAGCTCCTGTTCCCAGCCTTCCTGGCTGCTCTCTTGCTGCTGTCTGAAGTGCAGAGCAGATGAAGGTGGATCGGGGCAGCAGAGAGCAGAGCAGAGGCCAACACCGGGGCTTCTCACAGACAGATCCCTCATTCGTCTTGACAAGCCTGGCAGTCTAAGAGGTGGCGCACATAGCCTGTTCACACGCCTCATATATTACACCCGTCAGGAGCCCTGCACACACATCAACACACATCACGCAATGTCAAGGGTACACACACATTTTTTTCCTACTCTTTATTTATCCAGGGAACATCAATCCTTTTCAGCAACAACTACCTCACATCCGTTCTTTCAGACCAGTACAAAACCCCAGCTGGTAACTGGCAGCTGCAGAGTAGCTTCACTGGAAGAGTTGGCAGTTAAATTCCTAGCCCTAGAGCGGCTGTAGCTCAGGAGGTAGAGCGGGTCATCTAGTAATTGGAAAGTTGCTGGTTTGAATCCCTGGCTCCCCCAGCTGCATGTCAAAGTGTCCTTGAGCAAGATACTGAACCCCAAATTGCTGCTGATGAGCAGCTGGCACCTTGCGTGGCAGCCTCCGCCGTCAGTGAGTGAATGGGTGAATGTGACAAGTGTTGTAAAGCGCTTTGAGCGGTCAGTAGACTGGAAAAGCGCCACAGACATGCAAGTCTACTTACCCTTTAACAGTAGTGGATTATTATTTAGCCACACAACAGGAATTTGAAATGGTTCGCAATTTCTGAACCAACTATTCCCAAAGAAGAGCTCCCAGACGCAAACACGACCAATCATATATCATCCATATCGGAAATAACAATTGATTTAATTACTCACAATGTATTTTCAGTATCACAAGAATCTTACTCCACCTTTTACTTCATTCACACTAACTACTCCATGACCTGCAGCATCTTTTATAGGAAGGAAGTATATTTAATTCATCTGTTAAGGTTTGTGGATACACGCAGTGTGTTTTAGTGAGAAGTGTGTGATGCAAGCAAAACCTTTTCAAAATGAGCCCGCCACAGGGTTCGTTTTAATTTATTAATTAAAGGTACACACATTCTGCAAATAGAGACTGCTAATGAAACACACACATTGTACGGTCTTCCAAAGAGTTATGGATGATAATACTCAGCTGTTCCACTCAACCTGCTGCAGAGGAGACGGGTTGTGCTTCGACTGCTGTCACTACAAAATGACGGCAATTGCTGTTTGAAGATGAATATGCTCACTTTATGCTCAAGTTGATTTGGCTGCTTTGACCTGTAATATGTTGGTGTTCAAGTTTGCCGTCTGCTTAAGTGCAAACTTGTCCGCGCCATTCAAATGAATACAAAAACATGAATGTTGCACACCATTGACCCCTCAGCAACCCTGAACTGTGACTGACTTCCCACATCCCAGAGTGAATGAATGTATGTATGAATGGGTGAATGTCGCTTGTGTTGCAGAGGATACTGAGTGAGACTAGAAAAGTGCTACATAAATACAGTCCATTTACCATTTTATCATTTATAGTCCCGGTCTTGAGTAAAACAAATAAAAATGGGTCAACTGTTTAATATGCAGCATGTCTAGCTGATGCGGAAACATGTTTGAAAGAGAATGCACTCAGTTGCCGAGTTTTATCTCGGTTAACATAAACATAAATGTGGTCAAACACACACACACACACACACACACACACACACACACACACAGACCTGTCAGTTGGCTTCTCTGCCTCGGTTTCATCTGCCTCCGTGTGCTGGAAAGGCTCAGGAAACCTACAGTGCTGCTGGTCGCTGTGTCTAAATTGAATAAAGCAGTGACCTTGCGCTGAGCCATTGTTGGAAACGAGGATATCACCAGTGCCAGAAGAAAACCTTGTACCTCAAAAAGTAAAGAATAAGCCATGGTCACATAACACACAATGTTACCAATTTTCTTCACAGAGCAATTATAACTCACATGGGAACACAAAGCTGGCGCGAACACCTGGTGACTTCTGGTGATCAACCTTTGTTGGTTTGATGGTTCTCTAACCGCGAGGTCATCCTGTCACTCAGGAAAATTGATTATTATGCAAACAGAAAATTGTTTTCTTCTCAGTCTTCTTCAATTATAGGCACATTTATGAGTCTTAAGAAAGTTCTCTGGTAAATGCAAAGTTTGAAAAGAGAGCAAATCAGCAGTGATGATGATGTGCTGTTTAGGATAATCGCTTAAATTATGTTAATCCAGTTCTTGTGCAGAATAAAGAATGGATGGGTTCTTTGGATTCACTTGCGCTCCGTTGTTTGCATCATCAGAGAACGATGAATAATGCATCTCATCACTGCATTTGCGCAATTCAAAATAACAGTCATTGATTCACCAGGCTTTTTTTGCACCGTCTACGTCACAGTCTGTAGTCAGGTTAGATTTTCTGTACTGCTATGTTATGAATCATACAGGTCAGACTTTGTTCTCTCCAGCGGCTCAGACTTAATGAAAGTTCTTTAAAAGGACAAACTTAAGCCATGCCCGGAAAACAGATAGCAACTGAATTCATTCTTGACCTTAAAAATAAAACTAATCTTGACTCAAGGTCTACTTTTTAATCAGGTTTCAAGGCATTCAATAGTGGATAAAGTTTGTTCACATTGTCAGAGTACCATACTTCTCTATTCTTCTTCGAAAAAGCAAGAATGTGGACCTTGATTTGAGATTTCTTTTTGTCAAGCAATACAGGTTTTAAGGACCGATGTATGGGGTGTATGTAATAAGGCACTGGAAGTCGGAGTAAGCAGGGGTTGCTCGAAGTAACACAGAGAGTGAAGCCATCATTACCACGATGTGGGGTGAAAAACGATCTGGCAGCCAGTGAAGAGAAGACCTGGGGTCTCATTTACAAAGCTTGCATACGCACAAAATGGGGCTTGAAAGAGGCGTACGCCACTTCCCACGCAAAAGTTGTGATCTATAAAAACAAACTTGAAAGGAGAATGTTCCCCAGCGCTGTCTCACCATCACATTCCCTCCCCCTGAATATTTTTTGGCGCACACAGTTTTTGGCTTTTGGGCGCACGTACACTTTTAGTATGGATCCTATGCAATGAAACCCCTGGTCTTTTGAGCTGGCCCTGATGAGTAGGAACTCCCGCCAATCATGGAAGCCATGCCCAGCCTCTGCAGGGGACTCAGACACAAAAACCAAAACACAGAAAATACAGCACAGAGGCCATAACCATAAGAGTTTTCTGTTTATTGTCCCCGCCCCAACAGTGAGGTGAAATAACCGCCCTTGCTGTAAAGGACAGCATGCAGAATAAAATTGGTCATTTCTTAAAGGGACTTCTGTGTTGTGCTGGAAGCCAGTCGTTAGTTTGTGTTAGCGGACTTCATTTCTAAACTGATGTTAGCTCCTGATGTTAGGGGAGTTTGGCACTGAAAAAGAGGAAGAAAAAAAAAGTAAACAAGATTAAAAGTCTACAGGCGTAATAGTAGACACATCCAGCGGTATTTTGCATTCTAAACAGGTGATGTTTAGCACATATAATGTTCACCATGCTCACCACAGTAGATGATAATATTGTTGTTGTAATTTCAGCAGTGGTTCGTGGGATTTCGCCTGAGGTGATGTGTTTAATGTGCGGGTAAACACTTGCACTTCCTCCCTTCATCCCTCCACCCACAACTTTCCTCCTCCTCCGCCCTCACGATTTCAAGCACCAGGAAGACATCAGTGGCGTCGTTTCAAGGTTTCCCCTCACCAGGTAGACACAAATTCTTTGGCTGCGTGTTGCATAATGAAGCTGTGATTCAGGTTTTTTTCACAGGATTATTCCAATGAGACCAGATGACCTCAGGTTAACACAAACTAACTTATCAGTAAAAGTAAAAATGTACCAGCATTTGGCTCCTGGCTATAGATAGTTTCCCAGCATATCTTAGAATGAAATTCAGTATTTCACTCATTTTGTTTTCAAAAGTTGATATAAAACTTGGAAGACAAAGGAGACAGTTTAATGGCTTCTGATGTGAAAGCAGTCAGAAGTTATGATGTCAGTGAGGTCATGCCAGTCACTAATGTCATTTTGCATCGGCATCCAATCAGATACAAAAAACAACTTTTCTTTTTTACCAGTTATAATTTTATTTATTTTGTTCTTCTAAAGAAAAAAAAGAGGAATAAAGTGTCAAAGTCAGCCTCTTACTTCAGTCCTGAGACAAAAAACAAAGTCAATAACTCTTTACTGTTAACATCTTAACAATTATTAGAGAACTTCTATGAAAATCCCATGAGGTCCAGAGCAGTGTAATAGATGTGCTTGTTCAAGCATTTAACAAAACCCGTGCAAGTTTCAGATTTCCGACACGGAGAATAGCTCATTAAATCTGATGTTTGAAATGAAAAACATGTGACAGAGAACTGAATTAACAACAGTTACTGGAAAAACATTAATATTCATTGAGATACATTAACACTCACATTGTGTAGAAGAAAGGAAACAAAGGAAGAGAGAGAATGAACCAAGGACTCTTATTCTGAAATTAAATCTTCACATGGACCAAAATGGTGCGTTCATCTTCATCTTCATCTTCATTCATCCAAGGGTTTTTTCCTTATATGTTTTGGCATATTTTTCCTGCGTGGCAGACATGACACCTGAGCTTTTTGGTCCAAGTCCCGAGTCATTTTTTCTTGGGCATGACAAGTCAACTCAAGTCACAGGTTGTGTCAAGCCCCAAGTCAAACCCTCCTCCCTTCCTTATTAAAACTGAAAACATAAAATGAACACAGACATCATGTTTAGGGTCAAGTAAAGTCAAGAGTCTCAAACGTCCAAGACTAAACTGTGGGGCGGCTGTGGCTCAGGGGTAGAACCAGCTTCTTGTTATCGGAAGGTCGCTGGTTCCCCTGGTCTGCATATCGAAGTGTCCTTGGGCAAGATACTGCACCCCAAAACTGCTCCTGATGTGCTGGTCGGCACCTTGCATGTCAGCCACCGCCATCAGTGTATGAATGTATGTATGAATTACTGTAAGTCGCTTTGGATGCTTTGGTCTGCTAAATGCCCTAAATGTAAATGTAAACTAAACTTCCATTCAAAGTTGTGTTTGTGCACTTGGCAAATGTATAAAGTTTGATATTCGCTCTCCTTCGAGCTCTGTTTGAGTTTCAACCAACTCCTGAGACAATAGCCAGCTGGTCGCTAAGTTTTTCTGTGGGTCGGTTGTTGCTGCACATGCAGAACACATACAGAAGGTTTTTACATCATTTTGACTGAAAACAATATTAGAAAAAAGCAAAAGAATGAGCCAAAAGAGGCTAAAATGCTTGTAGAGCTGATATTCCTCTGTGAGTTTGTTATTACAAACACCTGCTATCACAACACATGTAACCAATTGATCCATCGTTAAAAACGACTAAGCTTTAACCATGTAAAACAAGTGAGTTTATTTGAGATTAACAAAGCTTTCCATGATTTGCCTCGGTGGCTTTCTGTAGCCTATATATGTTCTCAGATCAGAGTGACTGAGTGTACTGAGATGAGTTTGAAAAGCGCTGTCAGGGTCTTAATGACGTGTCTCTAGTCAAGTATTCTGCAAAGAGTTATATCACACCAGCTTGGCAGTATTTTACCTTGACCAAATGTGCTTATCCGATTATTCTCTTCTGCTGCACAGTATAAGTGCTCATTTTGCCAACACATAAGGCTACTGAACTCATCACTTTAAAAACGACGTTACTGTTAGGATGACAAGAGCCAGATTTGATTTTTATGGCCCACCACCCTGCTTAAGTAAATTAGTTTGAACTATGAGTCTTGGAGGTGTTTGACACTTCACCCTCTGCATATGCCTCTCATTTAGGGCCCACAGTCAAACTGCCTACTCGACAGACTCGCCCATGAACTTTAAAGTCACCTCAATATTGCATCTCAACAAAAAAAAAAAAAAGAAATCTATTTAAACCAGGAGAGAGGGAGAGAGTCAGAGTGTAGAGAGAGAGAGAGAGAGACTGTGGGAAAGTGTCTCAGCGTGTCAAACCCAAATACTATTATACTTGTTATAATTCATTATTATTTCAATGACAGGGGTCTTGCTCTGAAGGTGACTTCATTACATTACAGGTTATTGCCTCATATATCAAACTTGGGTGGCCCCAATTTTTAGGCAGCAGAAGTGTCTGGCTGACTGTGAAATTGACTGCTCTCCATCACAGAGTAATTAGATTAGCCTGCTGGTTATGTATAAAACAAGAGCAGACAGAGCTAGCTGCTCTCCTGAGGCCGCCGGCAGGGACGAGGACGGCGATATGGTGATGAGGGGCGCACAGGTGTACTGTAGTGCTCTGTACAGGAAGACATACTGTGATGTGTGTGTGGGAGCTCTGTGCTACATCGTGTCCAGGCACCAGTTTCAGACTTTCAGCGACCTTTGTCATCATCGTAACAAAAATAGAAAGGGAACAGTAGCGGTTAGGTTTAGGAAAAGATGACGACACATTTGAGATGTAAGTTAAATACGTTGCTTCAGTTAACCTAAAACAAGTGATGCTGTGTTTGTTTGACCATCAACCCCGACTTCCGGCTTGTACTTTGTCACTATACTCTATCACTTGAGATTTTTATGTGGACATAAACCCAGGCCCTATATTTACATGTTTTGGTGTCAAACTTACCACGCTCAAAGTTTTGAATTGGTCCAGTCGTTTGCCTCAGGTGAGAGGTGAGTTCTTGCAGGAAGAGGACTGTGAGTGAGAGTTTGGAGTTGATTTAGAGGAACTACCAGCAAAAAATGTATCTCCAAAGTCATGGCTGAAGGTTGAACATATTTTGACAATCTAGATGAGACAACAACTCACCTCTCATGATATTTTAGAGTGAGACTTCTTCTCAAACGATCTGACTCTTTAACAAAAAGATCTATCTCTGTAGTGATAGGCTGAGGTGTCTGACAACATAACAGAAAAACTGTCAGTGGCAAAAACTTTTAATGGACGTAACTTTGATGGTCAGAGTTGCCATGAGGCAATCTGATGGACACACAACATTTCCCGACGGTTGGCATATCACCTGCACATAAAACTAGCAATTTGACAGTCTAAATTCCTGTTATTTGTACACAAAACCAAGTAACTGGGCTGGAAAAAAATAACTTGATAGAAACACAAGCAAAACAATCAGTTTATTCACATCCAACAGCAAATGTACAAACACTCCAGCGGCAGCATTTGTGCAAATCAATCTGATTCATTCATTAATTTCAATAATGTAATTCGTCATGAGCCAAAGTGGTTTATGTCTTAGTCGAATTTCATGATATCCGTCTAATCTAACTGTGACGCTGTCTGCTGTTAGCCATACGTGGGTTCCAGAAGCTGCTAACATCAGTAATCATTCATCTCAACCAGGGTCGAGCCAAAGAGAAGCAGAGCACGATAGGTTAATGGGTTCAGTACGGGTAAATCAAACAGAGAGGTGCGAGTACACTGCAAATTTGAAAAGTTGGAGCTAAGAAGTTTTTAACAAACTTAAAATTATTAGTCTACTTCCACCACTTCGTCCGAGGCACCTTCTGTACCAGCTTGAACATTCAGCTGTGGCTGTAAATACTTGTGATTAATAAACAGCGGCTGATCATTCCACTTCTTGTTCACTGACACCAACTTATATGAAAGTGCCTTGAATTCAAATAGACACCAGTCAATGCAGCTGTCAATATATAAACAGCGTAGCTTTAAGAACCAGGCCTTTAATGGCATGTAATTATTGGCAAAAGAAAGTAATTGCACTTTTTCATCCTATTTATTTTTCAGTTATCTTTTATTTCTTAAACCCTTTCATGTCTTAATTAAGCCTTCTTTGTAAGCCTCACTAATCAGTGGTATTTTGCATTTATTTGACGTTGCGTTCGCAGATATGATCATTTTACACACACAAAGTTTAAATTACTTTTGCACAGAAACTTCACTCAACCATATTTCCCCAGAGGAAAGCTTCGCCGTAGGTTCTTCGGCACTGTGTTAAGTGCAAATTTGTGTATCTGCATTGTTGTGTGTCTATGAGAAAGAGCATGCATGAGCATCAGTGTGAAGGTATGTGTTGTTGTGAGTACTCATCGGATTTGTTTTCACAAGAAACTCACATTAAGAGCAACTCCAGCTATAACTAGCTCATGCATTTTGCTGAGATTGCTGCATAATTCAGGCTCACTGCCTTTGTTCAGCACCACCCATAAAAACAAGATCGTTAAGCGTCTACGTTTCCGCTCTCTGCTGATAGAGACATCTTATTTGTAGTGTTTACATGATGTAGATGTCTGCGTTGGTCATTAATTTTTCAGCACAGTGTCTAAGCTCTCTGGTGCAGCCTTGATCCTCCATGCTTCATCGAACCGCCTGTCTTCAAGCCAGAGGGTAGCGGAGTCATCAGGCGCCTCGCAATACCAAAACAACATCTTTAAAGATGAGCCGTGAATGTGTACGTATGTGCACGCACATGGTATTGCATGTTTGTGGGAATTGAGCCATATGTGTAACAGGTTGTGTTGATTCTGTATGATGGTTCATGTGGGTGTAAGATAAGATGAAACATCATTAAACCTTGCAGGGAGATTGTGTCCCTGCCGAGGCCAGAGATAGAAAATTATTAATTTATGGGGGATTTAATATTCACTCAGAATGCCTTGCACCTCTAATATTATAACCTCTTCTTTCATTCTGTGAACTCGCTGACAGGCAAACGCAACAATGATCTTTTATATTCATATTCATTTATTTTGTCTGTGGGGCATCACAGTTTTTAAACAAACAGACTAACAGCCCGGTTGAAAGTGAAAACAAAGAGTGTGAATATATAAACATTTGGACATATTTGTAAAATGTTCACTGTACCTGCTTTCCCCCCACAATATCTGCTCTTAGCTCATGATTAAGGGGTTAGTTAATACAGTTAATTGTACAATATGTAATTTCTTCCACTACACCCAGAATTATGTTGGATTCTGCTCTGACCCAGACATGTTTATTAATGGGAGGAAAACTCTGAGTTTACTTTTTAAATTCTGGGATTCAGAAGTGGATTTATCTTCACTCCTGTTAATCAACCTGACTGCAGCAGTGATCCGCGGAGGCGACCTCCATTGTCGGGTGTTTATGTTCCGTAATGTTGACTGCCGACTGGAGCTGGAGGGGAAATGTTATTTTACTTCATAGATGTCGTGTTACATAGAGGAGAGGGGGAAAGGAGAGAGAACCTGTGTCTCTGGTGAGTGCTGAGCTTTGTCAGAGGTTGACCTAAAATCAAATATGCAGACACTCGGCATGTGCTGTTGCTTGCTAGCTTATGGTTAATGTACAGAAAAGTACGGGGTTCCTCAAAAGTTATAGCAACAGGTGATCAAATGAAATACAGTGTTATCTTGAGTAAACTTACTTACTTAGATGTTACAATGTCATTGTATTTTGTTGCAGATGATATCCACTGAAGTTAGCATGCTAACCAGCTAGCCCTGGCCCGTCCTGGTCCAAAGCTCCTGTGCTTGTGGTGTAAACACAAACACTGAACTCCCAGTCCAAACTGCTAGCTTCACAGCTAACTGAGCTAACAGCAGCTACAGTTAGCAGCAGTGAGCCGTCCCTCTGGTGATATGCTGCCCCCTATTTGTTTTGAGTACATATTACACCTTTAAGGTAACACTTTGGACTTAAATCTTGATGAAGTTGGTGCTGACCCTCATTCATAGCGTGAAACTCTTGTTCTGCTGTATGTACATCACATCCAGCCACTCACCTTGACCTACCACCAGAATATATATTAACATAGTCACATTTCTTCCTGCTTTGGAGGAACACATTACCCTTCAACATTAAGACTGCAAATTAGTTGCATATTAATATAATGTGCTGGAAATAGGGCAATCAGAAACAGCAATAACTTTTATAACCCAACTTTCATGACATACACAATGGATTCTTGTCCATATGGTGCAATGATGAACTCTGTCAGATGATGTCCCACCACAGTAAACTCAGCAGACAAAGGGCTCAGTGTCGTCCAATTATGTGCTCAGTTCATGTGCATTACATGTATCCCACATTTAACGACGCGCTGAGTAATAAACAGTCACATCAGACGTCACGTGTCATATGTTTGTATGTGTTGTGGGTGTGTTCGTGGTGATCTGTTTTCCTTTAGAGGTCAAAAGGGTGTTTGTAGTAATGGAGCTTTTTTCTGGATGAAAAGACAGCGGTGTTGTGAGGGAAACGTATTGATGAGAAAACCAATGGAACCGTTCATCTCTGCTGATTCATTGGCCCCTACATCAAAATTGGGAAGCCTCAGTGCTGATGGGGTCACACTGCCCTTTTTTATGATATTGGAAGCACACACACACACACACACACACACACACACACATACAAAAGTTGAAGGTACTCAAAAATTCTATTACGAAACTCCACTACTACTTTTTTAGCTGACATTAAAGTCCATTGCTGGTGATCTAAAATGCAAAGGACACCATCAGAGGATGCCACCGTTTTATGTTTCACTCATCCAGACAGTCGGAGCACGTTAGATCCCCAATTTTTAGTGCCTTTTGTAATGTTTTGTTGCTAAGCACTAATTGCAGGCTTGTCAGTTACTGCTACTAAATCATGCATTTTTCACTGCCTTCCAAAACAACTCTAATAACCATTACAGATAGATCTTAAGTTAATGTTTTGGTGCCATGTGCTTAAGGTTTAGTTTAGTTAAGGCATCTAAAAGGACTTGGATAAGGTCAGAGGAAGATCGCTGTTTAAAGCAACCAGCATTGACTTTTGTTAGGAGCCAGCAAGTGGAGAAGAATAATTTTTCTGGCGAGGACAGTGACCTTCCACAGTTATAAAGCTGTCGGCATCTTTACAACCATTCAAACTTCACTTTTACAATGAGAACCTAATGCTAGGTGACAGTTCAAGAATTTGTAAGTACCTTAGATTCAGCTTAGAGACTGGTGAGAGTTCAGGAGAATGACTATTAATGGGCTTCAGCTTTCTTCTGTAAGTGGAGTCACGACTTGGTGTTTGTTGCTTTTTACTTTCCTTCCTCTGCCTTTTCCCATCCTTTGATTTCCTTTCATCATTTCCTTTCCTTTCACTTCCTTTTGGCTCTGTCTTCATTAACTCATCCCCTCTTCGTTTCCCTTCTCTTCACGCCTCCCCTTGCTTGCCCCACCGCCTTCTAAAAGAAAGTGATTGAAGGAAAAAGGGGATGGAGGGAAGGATATCTGAGTTAAAGCACTGAGAAAGAACAACAGCTGGTGTGTGTCAGGAGGAGGAGGTGAGAGGTGAGTCGAAGCACCTCAGAGCCAGTGGAGCACGATGGGAAGGTGATGTGATGCCATTTTTCTTTTCTTTTTTCCCCCTTTGAAACAGAAAAATTTTCACATTTCATATTCTGCCTCGAAGCTGCAACAGATTTTCTTTTTTACTTTAATTTTGAACGGTTGTGTATTAGAAATATTTGTAACCACATGATGCTAAAATGAATACAGACAGGAATATGCTCTGCAGCTGCAGGTGTGACATTTTATTCAAATGATTTAATCCTCTTTACTTTTACTACGAGGTGAATAAAAAAGGGAACAAGGAGAAGAACTGGAAGAAAAAAGGCACATGACGGAAAAGAAGATAAGAAGAGGTGAATGTAAATGAAATATTACACTTCTGTCTAGTTTTTCTTTTGCTCTTGACATTTATGCTCCCGGCTGTCCCTTTTTTTTGTGTGTCATCAGATAGTAGGGATGTGATATATTTTAAAGGTCTCTGGTCAGTTCACTCCACTTACTCTCTGTCTCAGCAACAAAATTAGTGAGACAGCGAAGGCTTCAGCATGATTTAACTCGAGGCCAGCGAGAGCCCATGTGGGTTCTACACGGTCGTAACTTAACGATCTATAAAACCAATTGATGAACTTTTGAAGTGGAGGACAGAGAATTCACAGCTGAACAGTCCAGAGGCATTAAGTAAGTACAATGACATTTTCTGATGTATTCAAGTGTATAAATCTGAGGAAAAGTAGCTCAAATTCACTTAGGCTGTCACTTCTTAGAGTAATAATCCGTGATAGTTTCCTATAAATCAAATTATGTTTGTAAAACCTCTTTTATGATTGATGCAGCACAGTTGTGACTCCTCCTGTTACCAATACATCAAATCATTTGACATTTGATGGAAACGATTAGTAGCTTTTAGTGTACTGAGAAGACACGTGTCAGTTTACATGAAGAGTCAAAATGAGTAGAAAAATAACAGAGCAGAAAAGCCAAAAATACAAAAAGAAATCTCCGAGTGTTTTCATCAAGTGTGGTGCAAAAATATGACAAACTCCGGAGAGATCCGCGACACGATCTCCGTATTTTATGATGTAAATTTAGAGCCAGAGATGGAGACAAAGTCAAAACAGAGCAGTGAAATAATCTAAAAAAGTATGTCAGTGATATATTTTTTACAGTAGGGAACTATTCTGAGTAACTCTGTGTACTTGCAGCATAATTTCCAGCCATCCAAAGTGAGAAACTGTGTCACTAGACATCAGTCTGCTTTCAATGGGACTTCCACCCGCTCGCTGCCTTCTTTTTAAAATGGGATTCTCCAGCAATGATGATGAATAACAACAATTATCCAAAGCCCCGGAAAACCATGTGTTATTGATGGCGGATGCTTAGAGGAGCAAAACAAAGCTGAGAGAAAAAAAAGAGCTTCCCTCTTGTATTCATGAGTGCTGCTTTATCTGGAAGAAACACACAGATAAAGGCCCAACATTAAAGCCTGGTGAGAGAAAAAATGTTTCTATATATACACACATATCCCACAAGAGAGCAAAATAACTAAATAAGCAAAAAACTCTATCTGAAGAAACTCTGGAATAGGACCTTGTGTGCTGCAGTTTTAGAGGTGAGTGGGAGGCGCTGCGACGCCGCTTCCAGCCGGTAATCAAAAGGTCACACGTTCAATGACATCCAGTGTTTCCGCCGCCTTTTAGTTTGACAGTCTTTTTCAATTTCTTGATGGAATCTGGTTGGCAGAGCTCTCTGTGAAATGTAGACACTTCTGAAACTTCCCTTGAGCAATAAAACTTGTCATGTACAGACTCCATCTTTCAATTAATTTCCCGAAATGCTTGGAGAAAGTGTTCGGATGGTTTACTTTAAGTCAAACTAAAATCACGTTCATTCTAACCCATCCCTTTCTGAAGTCTTAATAATGGCAATGTGTGTGTTTTTTTTAATGTTTTGTTAATAGTTTTGTTTTATTAAAAGAAAGAATAAAAGGTCTTTGGGGGAAATATCAGAACTGCTCCTTTACTTCTCAGGAGTTTGAGAGGCACGTTCGATGCTTTCTTTAACTGACAGCAGCTGACGGGTTGCAAGAGTGCTGGTGTTATAGAACCAGAGACAAAGTCTGTGTTCCAGCATGCTATTTATATGCCAGAAAAAGATTTACATAATATGACAAATCCAGTATTCCAAAAGAAATAACAGGATTTCCTACTGCATTCAGTTGCATTGCAAGCCAGGATGTCTTCGTGGCTGTTCTGACCCACAATCCTTTGCACAGCGTAAGATCCATCACAACAGTCGGGCTCGCCGATGGTATTCAGACTAACGACAGCTCATTAGCTGCGTTCCAAATTGCATAATTTTGTCCGATGAAATGCGACAGACGATCCATCGCAAGTCGGAAGTCAACATTTCTGAGTCGGTATTCCCGGCTTCCGATCTAAATACATCCCAGTGCATTTGCTCGGGTAAAAAAACATGGACGCCCACGACAAATGGGTATTATTGTAACTCTTGAATTTACCAAGCAACTCGTGGATGATTTCACAGATTAGAGCACGTAAAAAAAGAGAGGAGAGAAGAGGTTTGTACTGCATGCAAAGACTTCATCAAGCATAAACCAACTGAATGGAAATGGAAGTGGCGACACAAACATTATATAATATAAAAATGATCAAAAACATGTCACACTGTTTGCCGCCATACTGCTGGGATGTCATCTGTGTTTATGTTGGTGGATCTTGCCCGAGTGTCCGACTTGGATGTCACTTTTCCACGTCGGAGGTCATTTTGTCCCTAGTTTCAAGTGCAATGGATTGCAGCTTAAGAGCAAAGGGGTTAAAATTAAAAGGTGCAATGTGATGACGAAGTATGTCCCAGTTGTGTGCATACTGAGCCTCAGTGCATACTTTGTAAGTGAGCTGTGCACGTAATAAAAGTAAAAAGATATGTCAGTAAAAGTAAGTGATTTGTGCACAAATCAGCACTGTAGCCTTCATGTCATGTACAGACAGCATGCTGTTAGTGGCATTTAGAAGAGTCAGCATCTGACCAGACCAGAATGACATTTGCAGATATGCTTACATGCTGTTAAATGTGCTGCTAATTAGCAATCGGGTCTGCAAACTGGCGTCAGCAGTGCACTATTCCAACAAGTAATGTCACTGCCAGAGCTTCCTGTAATTATCTTTAAATATATCTTCATTTGATGACTCATTTGATGACTTGTTTTAACTTTTTGTTTCCTCCATTTTTCTCACATTTTAGGGGCCTGCTATCCCACAGCGCTTTGAGAAGCAATTTTCTCACGAGGGGACGAGATATTCAGCTCAGCTCTCCTGGTTATGTGAAATCCACTTTGTCAGTACTGTCCCCGCAGCCTCCTTCCGTCTCCACCACACTGAGCTCCACATTGAGGGAAAATACAGTTAAGTGAAATATTCTATATATATATATGTATATATATATATATATATATATATATATATATATATATATATATATATATATATATCACCGGGGAAAAGACACACATGGCTCCAGACTGGCTTCTCTTCTTGCATCTTGTTTTTACCTTCCTTAGAGAGCACACCCACCATTAGGTGATAAAAGCTGAGCGAGGGATGGAGGAAGGAGGGAACACCAAAGGAATGTAGACATGGAGGATGGAGGAATGCGAGGCAGGCAGATATCAGGGGGTGCGAGGAGGATGTAACTGAGATAAAAATCCATTTGAACTGAAGTGGGGTTGGGAGGAAGCTAACAATTTTCTGCATGAATTGCCTTGGCTCATCATAGCTGTCGGGGGAAATGTGTCGGTTACATTGTGCATGTGCACGTGTGTGTGATATGATAAACATTCGCTGCTGCTGCTTCCAGACTTTTTCTCCAGCCGCCCTCACCCCCCCTCTCACCTCGACAAACCTTAGGCTTCGGGCGGCTTCTCCTTCGAAAATCTCACATTGCAAAGTGGACTCACACACTGTGTATAAGTGATTACATCAGGTCTCTCCCCCAGCACTGCGCTGCCCCTGAAAGGAGGGAGGAGATTTGATTAATTTGGTAGCTTCTTTTGAGGACATCATCCCAGTTTGGCTGGCAGAGGAAAGGGCTGTGGGAGTGTGCTTACTCTTCTGTTTGGTCCGTTTAACCACAGAAATGAAAGCAGGCATAAAATCTGTTTTGCTGACTTTTCATGGAGTCCCACTGAGAGTAGATGCAGCCACTGTGGAGGAAAAATATAACAATCGGATCACCTACACTCTGGGTGTTCATCAGCACCGGTGGATCCTCGGGGGCCTAAAATCTTTTACTTTTACAGTTGACAAGAACTTTGATTAGTCTGGCTTGGGCTGAGTGCATTTTATGCAACAGACGTGGTGGGGTCGGGAAAAAATAATTTGCATGCAACAACTCGTTTTATGTTAAAGTGGAAGTGGAAGCTGTAGGTTCCAACAAAAAGAAAAGAAAGTCCAGCAATTTTCTTTGTCTCTTCTACCGCCTAGGTCGAAAATACTTCTGAGATTGGTCCGACCCAATTGCCAGAATAAATGTTAGCGAAGAATGTTTCTGCAAAACCACAGATAAGCTAAAATTGAATGTTTCTTTATGTCGCAACTTTCCGTTTGTTTAGGCTGGATTTTCTATTTCTCTCTTGTGCTTATGCTCTGTTTGGGTTTAGGCACAAAAAAAACAGTTGGTCGGGGTCTGAAAAGCAGCACGGTTTGGTTTAATATGTCTCGTTTTGTTGCCACGATCATTGACGGAGATGGTCCGACTTAACAGGAAAATAGCCGGCTTTGGTTGCCACAAAAAACACTTTAAAATGTCTCCAGGTGTCCTAAAAAATATCCTGTGGTGTGAACTCCAGTCGCCTGTTCGGCAGCCTTAATTGCTTATAACAACAGGGAACAGTGAAATAATTATTAACTAAAGTGTATATGCAATGCACAACATGGCATGTGTGTGAAAAATGCATCTAGTGGTGGTAAACTAAGAATTCCTTGTGTTTATTGTAGGACTGAAACATCTCAACAGAGAAGCATGAATCTGGTTAACACTAATGCTCTAATTAGGACTTTCTGGCTTCACAAGAATTGATATGAAAGTTTCTAAAGTCTCGTGAAACACATTTTATTCACTAGTGGTTTCACACATGTGCTGAAATATGGTTGTTTTTCTTCCATTTTTATCTCAGAAGAAATCACCGGGCACACGAGGAGCTGTGTAAAAGTCAGTTAAATTGCAATATACAGGATCACTAAACGAGAATGGCAACAGTCTCCGAACATTGCCTCCATAACATTTACCCGAGGCACACAATTTTCCTTCCTTGAAACTGTTTTCTGCCGCTTGAGCCTGCATCTTCCTGCCTGCCTCCCTTAAATAGGTCAGAGGAGGTGAGACAAATCCTTTGAGTTTAAGAGCTCTTCATATACAGTTTTTCTAACTTCACCATTTATACAGATTGTGCCTGCACCAGCAGCGCTGAAATTGGATGTATATGAGAATGAATAACCATTTGCAGATTTGTTTTCAATGGGGTAAACACATTCTGTCAGCAGAATGTGTGACCCCACCGTGGCCCCCGACTGTGCAGCAAAGCTATTTAAATTACACAAGCAGCGCATCGGCCGAGGCTTTCACATACACAATCACACGCTCACACACACACACACACGGACTGTAAAATACTTAGACATACACTGTCTTGACAGAATGAATACCGCCATGGGGGCTTTAGCCCCGCAAAACTCCAGACCCTAGGACATAAACGCTCTCATTTAAGCCCAGGCATTAAGTCCAGGCAGAGCTAAAGCTAGCAGACAACAGATAAACAAAAGCAAATTAAAAGCGAGAGCCCCTCGCCGATACTAAATACTCCATAAACCTCCCTGAGCAACCTCTAATGTCTTCAATGATTATATGGCAGTCAAACCTAAAACGAGGGGAGGTGGAGGCAGAGAGGGAGGAGCTGTGGAAAGAGAATTAGTGATTTATTAGGAGGAGGGAACAGGGAAAAACAGATGAAGTGAAAATAGAAGAGATCAAAACGCAAAGTGACAACCAAAGAGCATCGACCTAACTGAAACCAGCAAAAACATCTGTCAGTGGCACTGCAGTGGAGACAGATGTTCATTCCCCCAGCTCTTCTTCTACCGCACAGTGTTGGGCTGTTGGATGTGATGCATCCTTCTGGCAGTGCATCTTGGGAGCTTCCAATTAAGTCTAAACCAGAAAAAATCCATTGGCAAGTACACTCCACTTACACTGCAAAAAAAGAGAAGCTAAAACACAGGAAATAAGCACTGACGTTAAAGAGATAAAGAAATAATGCCGGTGAAATTATCCGTCCATGCAGCAAGATGATTTTAATTGATGAGAAATCTTGAAATAAACCAAAATGTTGGTTTTCAGATTGCTTGAGATCAGACCGGCTAGTTATAAATAATACTTTTATTCATATAGCACCTTTAAAAAACATAGTTACGAAGTGACTTACAATAAAAAAAATCTGAACACTGCCATGCCCTTAATTATCTATACATGGAAATACATTTGCAGTGGTGAAGTTGTTGCAAGAGAAGCATGAGCCCTAAAATACAACAGCAGTGTCTCCTTGAAACACTTACAAATGTCAACACTTTATTGGGCTCCAATAACCGAGGCAGTGAATGTTCCCCTGAGATACAGACTGTGGCTCGGGTAGAAAAGGAAATGGTTTGACATTAAAGTTGATGTTAAAAAAGAAGGACAGACCAGAAGAAAAAGAAGGAAACAGGTGGAGGACGAGGAGGACACGTCCGTCAGCCGAAGATGAGAGACTCATCGCAATTATTAGACAAACACATGTAAGTGGGACACTTCTAAGAAAGTGATGAGATTCAGAGAGTATTTTCAGCCAGAGGTGATTTATTTCATGATTGTCAGATGGTATTTGTGCTGCACCTGTGCTGGGTTTGTAATTAATGAGCACAGTGCAATCAGAATAACATTGAATGACGTCCTGACTGACGTGGTTGTCTCAGCGTTAGTAAATTAAAGTTTGAGAAATGCTCGAAGGCAACAGTAAAGGAAATGCTGGACTAAAGTTGAAAGGTGTGTTAAAGGATCATTTCACAGGGGAAACAGCGTTGCAACTGAAAGATATCACAGAAATACAGTTTGTTCAGCGCCCCAAGATCCAGCCCTGGTTAGAGGAGTCGTTGAGTAGCAGCAGTAAGTGTAGCTAAACAACCTGCTATTTCAGAGATCATCAGGAATTTAACCTTCAGAAACTTTGGGCAGCACCAGCAGCAGCAGCACCAGCAGCAGCACCAGCAGCAGCACCAGCAGCACCACCGCGTTCCTCTGTTGGAGCGCTCATAATGAAGGTGTGGCTGTAATGGATCGCAGGCCTTGAGGACAGCATGCTGGCCTCTGCCGCTGCCTTGTCAAACCAGAGATAAAGGATCAGGAATGGAGGTCTGCTCTGATCCATTGCTCCCTCCCTCCTCCGCCTCCCCCTCACCCCTCCACCCTCCACCCGACCTGCTCATTAACATCCCGGTTGGATTACAGATGGCCTCGCTCGGCCAGGGCCACACACCGAGTGGCTCGCTCTCTTATTCTCCCTATTTTTCTCCGCTGTCATTGGATGTCTTTTTCTTTTTACTTGCACTTCCCTCCTTCAGTCCTCCACCTCCTGTCTGTCTCATTTCATCTCATTCGCTCGTCACCACTGCATCTCTCTCTCCCTCCTCTCTGTCCTCTCTCCCGTCTCTATTCCCTTTCATCTGTCTCTTTCTCGCCCTCTGCCCTCTCCCCGCTTGAGTCAGCTTGTTAACGGTGTCATCCCTTCATCACTCCTTTTCTTCTTCTACCTCAGTCACCCCTCTCACCTCTCAGCATATGTCTGACTCCTTCATTGCCTCGTTCTCCATCCATCTCATTTCCCCTGGCCTCCACCGTCTCACAGGTTTCCTGTCACTGTTATTAACCACTCCTCTGCCTTGTGCCACCGTCCTCTTGCATCAATGTTTTTTCCCCCTCATACATCTGAAAATGTGTCCTCCCCTGGTATGACACAGCCCCTGGTATATTTTGGACGAGTTGCATCTATTTATTAATAACAATTTCCCTTCAAGACACTTCAACCAACACTGAATTTATCTAACAAGCAATTTCTTTATATCTTCAGCCTGAATTTATTTATTCCTCCAACTGAGCCCCAAAATATGTAAAAACCCATTAAAGACTCATGTTGTTGCATTCAGACCTACAACACTCCTTCATCACAATAACATGGCCAGTGTTGTGTTTTCTGAAACATCTCAGCGACAACATTTTTGATTTTCTGCATCATTGCGCATGCTCAGGGTCGCACCTCTGTGTTTAATTTGATTTAACAAGCTGGGGAACTTTGTATGTTTATAAAATGACCTGCCTGTCAACATGATATTGAGAAAATGATGTTTTCCTTTTCAAGTGCAATTTCACAACAGCAGTAATTCAAAAGCTGTGATAGCTACAACATATTTCTGAACCAGAGGCAGGATTCATTTTTTCAAAAACCCTGCATGGGCATCATCACAGACATTACTGACTCCATGTCTCACAAAGAGTGTAGAAGGTGGACCTAAACGTGAGAGACGGCAGGTAGATCGGTTCAATGTTTCAATTCAAACCTTCATTTAAGCCTTGAAAATGACTCGACAAAGACTGAACCGATGACTGGACATATGGAGAATGATGTGAAGAGACAAGAGAGCAAGAAAAGAGCTGATGGGCTGGAAAAAACACCGAAAACAGGGCGGGGCTGACGAGGCTGGGGGAGGAGCACAGGAACACGAGGGAAACAGCAAACTGCAAGACATCACTGCATGTTAAGAATACGATCTATTATAATATCTTCACACGGTACAGTGGGGTGTTTGCAGTAGCTGGTGTAGCGAGACAACATTTGGTTACAATAACCAAGGATCCGAATCTGACTGAGGTCCTGTCCTAAGTGAGAAATATGAACTCTTAACTTTAAATTGACTTTATGTGCTAAATAAAGCAACAAGTTGGTCGTCCAGAAAGTCTTGCACATTGCCTGGTATGTCTGTCATAAAATCAGCAGGAAGGACTGACATTTAATTCACCTCTCATCTGTTCTCGTGTCCTCACACCACGGTTCATGTTCTCTCACCTCCTCACACCACAGTTCATGTTCTCTCCTCTCGTCTTATCTCCTCTTCTCTAATTTCCTCTGCGCTCATCGTCTCCCATCACCTGTCCTCATCTCAGCGTCCTTCTCTTTGCTTTCTGTTCATTTCCTCTCCGCTCCTCGTTGCTCCCCTCCAGCTCCTGTCATCAACTGCTCATTTACTCTCCTTCCTTCCTTTCGTATGTCTCCTCTTACCGCTGTCCTCCCTGTTGTCCCCTCTCTAATTTGAATGTGGCACTCACACATCTTCATCTGAGTAATGAAGTGGACATGAGTCAACTTCTACTGGTTACGCAGTTTAAGAATTAGGCTGTGTAGCTCGTGCTGTCGAACATCATCATACGTACAGTAAACAGTGGTACATTAGTGGTACATTGTTTGAGCTGGGGGGCTTAAGGGGCTAAATATTGTGCTGCTGTAATCAGCTGCATACTGCTGAATTTCATGTTGACTGTTACTCTCAACTAGGATTAAAATAAAACACCTGAATCAGACTCTGAGCTCGCCTTGATGTTGGTTGATCTCCATTCTTTAACAGATAAAATGTTTGCTCCACAGTTCACATGATGTTTTGGTTTCTTTGCTCAGATCAGGGCCAAATATCGTTCTTACAATCGAGGAGTCCCATGAATTGCAGACCCTCGGGATATGAACTTGAGAGAGAAGTAATTAACTTTTTGTCCTCTGTGAAGAATAGGGAAATTAGAACGATAACAGAAAAGCAACAGCTTTCTTTTGCTCGCTCTTTGGGGGACGCCTCCGAAGTAGCAACAATCTACAGAGTTTGTTCTGGTTATTTTTTCTTTTTCAGTGTGAAACTGCATTGAAACAATGAGCAAATTAAGTTTTCTTCTCACGTTTGCATTGTTCTTCCTGTGTTGACTTCCTCTGCAGGCTCTTGTTTCCAGACACATGCAGGTTTGGTTAATTGGAGACTGTAACGTGCCCGTTGGTGAATGCTCGTCTGTCTATACCGTGTGTGTCAGCTCTGTGATAGACTGACAACATGTCCAGGGTGAACACTGCCTCCCCAGTGCAAGGTGGGAGAGGCTCCGGTCCTTTTGTGAATAAGTGGGTGTAGATAATGGATGGATGGAGGAGTGGCTGTGGTAGGTAGAGTGGGTCCGCAGGGTGGCTGTTTGTTTCACACCTCCTCCCGTCCACATGTCGAAGTGTCCTTGGGGAAGACGCTGAACCCCGGACTTCAGCTACTGGGGATGGACAAGCCAGTGTATTTCTAATTGCTAATCCCAAACCTGGATAAAAAGGGAGGGGAAACATCAGAAAGGGCTTCAGGATAAGAAGCCTACGCCAAATCCAGGCCAGTCCCCAGGATGTAATGTTAGCAGGTAATGTTTCTGCAAACCTCAGATATGTCCAAGGTTGACATTTGTTTTGACACCAAACGTGGCATATCATATTCACAAATTTAGCTTATTAGCCACCTTTCACATTAGGAGGTGGAGGGGGTGATGGTGTTGTCACACCTCTGTTGTTGTCACACCAATGTGTTTTTTGTGTGTAAACCTAACCAGAGCACAGCATTGTGACCCGAGAGAGAGATAGAAATAGAAAATTCAACCTAAACACACACAAAGTTTTAACATAAAGAAACCTTCAAATTGAACTCAGCTAAGTCTGTTTCTGAACACACACAAACACACACAGCCAGCTATCATAAAAGGCCTGGCCATTGGTTCAGAGGGCACAGTGGGTTGTCCATTGATCACAGGGTTGGTGGGTTAATCCCCAGCTGTCAAAGATTCACTGGGCAAGACACCCAAAACTCCCAAAGCCTCCCAGTTCTGTTAAATCTGCTTCTATAACTTTTCTCTCATTTAGATTTTCATGTCTTTCTGAAAGCTGAAGCAAGTTCCTGAGGTTTACTGAAGTATCTTCTACCATCCTGGATGATAAAATCTGAATACAATGTGATTTTAGTTTTTTTTAAATTTATATTCAGGACAACACACATCATCAACATTTCTATAAATGATAAATAATAAAAAGTGTCAGCCGGCTAATTTTCAACAGCAGATCTTTTAATAACTAGAGCTCAGAGAGATTGACAGCGAGTTTGATCACATGCTAATGGCTAATGTCAGGATGAGACTATAAGATATCACGAGGAAACTAACCCAATCCAACAGACATGGTGCTTTTCAAATCCAAAATGTGTGATAAAGATAAACAAGATGTTCTGTATGTAGGACAGCTCATGAGGCCTCAGTGCAAAGGCTAGCATGTCAGATGCCGACTACATTCAGACACCATCATACAGTCTGTTCCTCCTTCCACATTGCCTTTGCACATCAAGCAGGTTGGGAAACGCTGTATGCATTGGTTCTCAGCTAAGTGTTGCAGGACCATAATCACTTGTGGACGATCTGGAAGGATTAAACTGTTGTCTGATCTTGGACTTGTGGTACTTTGAAATTGGAATTGAAATGGATCTAGCAAAGAATGTGAGTGGGATTTCTGCTCCATAACTTTGCATTTTGTCATGATGTCTTTGTTGAGACAGATAAATTGGAAATGTCACTTTGGTTGCATGGTGGCTTCTCTGCAGGAAAACAAACTGAGGTTGGCGTCTGGCTCATTGATCATTCCCCGCTTTATACTTTCAAACGCATAAATGAAACAAAGTGATGCCAAAACGTTGAGTCCAGTTGACTGACTCTATCTGCTCTGCTGTTCTGTCCTCTGCTTTACTCACCTGTCTCGGGTTTTCTACAAGGATTTTATGACTGTCGGCAAGTGATAAACATTTTCTTTGCTTGACTTGAATATAAAACGATCAGAGAAGAGAGGAGAGGAGTTTTAAATAAAAAAATACAAAAAATATACAGACAAGCAGCTCTGCATATGGCTATTACCACATAATTTCTTCCTACATCAAGCAGTGCTGTCTAAATTATTTTGAGTCCATATTTGCCTGGAAAATGCAATTGGGAGGAATAAAATTATGAGGAAACCAAACCCCTCCAGGAGTTTCTCTCTTTCACTGAGGATAAATCACACGAAGAAAAAAAAAAAAGGGACTAATCTCAGACTTCAGACACAATACATGACTGTGCCTTGGAAGCAAGTCACCAGGCAGCTTAAAGTTTACTTTTAGGGGTGCAATGTGCATAACATTATGTCAGCACTATTTATTCCCACAGCCAGGAGTCTGCAGAGTGTGTCCTCAGAAACAGTGCCTCAGCAGCTAATGTATAAATTAGAGCGAACAGGAGCCAGTGGATGAGCCAAGATAGGCACCCTGCTTGGGGTTATTTTTCATTCTATTTCAAATTTTGTTTTTTTTTGTGCCATCACTCTGAAGAAGTATACCAACAGTCCTCTTTTGCCTCCTCCACTTCTTCTCCTGCTGGGTCTATCGCTTTAAATTCAGGGTTGCAAGGTTATTTACGTTTTGTGCAAATGATGCAATGCAGCGGCATTTTCAGCGAGAAAGGTTGAGATAAACTATACACAGTTTATGTTATTTCGTGTGGAGAGGGTGAACATAAATGCGAGTTTGTAACATATCGATCCTGATCAAGATCGAGCAACAAAGTACAAAATTCTCCAAAATTATCCTTCGTCCTTAGACAGCACTGCTTGATGTTAGTTCAAATTTATTATGGTGACATTCCTAATCCCAACAACAATGTAGGTCTTATGTGGGTAAACAACAAAGGTGAATCTGACTCAAATCTTTAAAAATCATGCGATGACAAGTGAGTAAACTATTAACAAGGTAAGTAAGTGCTATTAGTATTTAAAAAGGTGAGTAAACGGCAATTGCCCAAGGCAGCTGAGCAGTGTGACACATAATTGGACACACAATCCAGCCTTGTCTGCCTGTCCACTGGCACTGTCCCCAACCTCCACGCTACATTAAAGAGGTGTGTCATCCAAGACAGCCGATCAATATTCAGAGCCACACCTGGCACCAAACTCTGCCTCCTCCATGGAGGATGTGTTGGTCAGGTTCAGGACTTTCTCAAAGTGCTCTTTCCAGCGCTGGACAATTTCACCAGTCAGTCAGTCAGTCAGCAGTTCTCCCCTGCAGAAATCAGCCGGAGGCAAGCTCTGCTCTCCAACCCTGAGTCGTTTGCCAGAACTTCCTGGGGGTCAATCAAAAGTCCATCCCATAGCCTATCCGAACACCTCCCACATGCTTCTACAGCAACCAAAGATACAGCCCTTCAGACCTACTGATACTCGTCCACTGCTTCAAGAGATCTGTGGGCCTTCTTGAAAAGGAGGATGATCTCCTGACCTCAACTCAGAGCAGCTGCCGCCACAATGGAGGCTTTGAACATGGCACACTTGGATCCGTGTCCCTGATCTCCTGGAGGTGGGAGTTAATGACCTTGCTAAAAGCAGCGGCAGCAAGATGTTTCCAGTTCACCCTCACTGCTACCATCTGATCTGACTCTACATCAGGTGGTCATCAACTGACAGCTGTACTCCCAAAACAGATCTGATGGTAAAAACCTCAATGTCAATCATCCATCTTTGACCTAAGGTGTTCCGGTGCCAAGTCCACTTATGTATCACCTGATTATGGCCAATTAATAACTAGCACAGAAGTCCAGTTACAAAGCATCACTCAGGTTCAGATGGCACGGGCCAATCAAGCCACTCCAGCTTCCGAACCATGGAGTCCCTTGGCATCAACCAGAGACTTTAAGAAGCTTGGATACTCCGAGCTGTTAAATATACACAAAGAACAGTCAGAACCTTCCTCTTGGCAACGAATAGTCACATTAATGTGACCTTCTCATTTTCTGGAGAGAGCTCTATCACAATGGCAACCAGCCTGGGGCTTGTGAGTATCTCCACATGACCAGCGCCTCTTGCCCCAGGCAAATACAGCAATACAAATATTCTCCAGAAGGTTGTTTTCATGGAGGTGAATCCAACTAAAAGTGACTTATGTGGGGGAACTGTAATTGCATATTAGTGTATTTATTATCACAAAAAAATAACACTTGTCTTTGTCATTTATTTGGCTTTGTAATGATTTGAAAAGTGTGATGATGATAATGGACCAGTGGAGCTCTTATAAAAGGTGTGAATTCTGTAAAAACCAAAGCTGTATCCACTGTTTCTCATTATGTGTGATGAGCATAAATTTCTAGATTTATTTGCACATAAAAAAAAACACGCTGCTTAAAATAATAAGCCGACATTCAGAAGCATCTGTTTTCAATCATTTCACTGTGCAAATCTTAATGAGTCCCAATCACTCATAAACAGGAGTCACATTCACATGACCTTAATTATCATGAATCAGAACAGCAGCGCCGCTTCAGAGACGCAATCCTCGGCAAAGCAGCGCCTATTAATAATCTTGCAGACTAAAATGACAATAAAAAAAAAGTGATAAAGACAAACGTTGGAGACATAAACTCAGTTAATTTGAATTCCCCTGTCTGTTTACAGCCCAATAAACAGCCCATATTAAAGAAGTGTGGAGCAGGTCATCATCCGCTACCAAAACAATATAGTCAGACAATTATGCTTGTGTATTTTCCCCCAGAAATATGTTAATATTATAACTCGTGATAGAATAATTCACTGCCTACATTTCTTTTACCAAGCTTCATTTTGCTGTGACATCCTAAAGTGATTCTGCACCCAATATCTAAAAATTATTGAGAGACTTAATTGAAGTGTCCTCAGCCTCACACAGACGAGAGGAAAACAAGTGATTACAAATACAGAGAAACACACTGTGGCACTAACCCAACTTTTATTTCTACAGAGGATGTTGGATGATTTTAATATTTCATGTTATGGTCAGTGATTTTAATTGCAGTCCAGAGTGCGTATGACTGCGATTTTCTATTTGCTGGCGTTTCCATAATTGATAGTACTGTGTAGTGCACTTTGCAATTTGAAAGGGCATTTCTGAATATTTGTAGTATACCGTTGCATTGAATTATGAAGTGCATTGTAAACTCAGGAGGACACCTACATAGATATGATGGAGACTTATATCATGTATCGCACTTTTTTGAAACTCGTAAGAAACTGACGCTTTGGGATGGCGGCCGACTCGTCCTACAATCCAAAGTGTCAGTAATTTGACGAGTTGGGAATGAGACTCAAATCAACTTTTCTCACAAACAGCACCTTTAAATGTGTTTTGTGTAGACTTTGTATATATTTGCATAAAAGGTTTACTGCCCTGTGTTTTGGCAAGTAGTGTAGAGATAGTTAAATTTTAAGAACTGCAACTAACCACTTTTCTTTTTTGAACTTTTCCCCGAGAAGGTTTGAATTTTCTGGATTTTTTTACTTTAGGTATATTTATGCTCTACAAGTGCTGTCAAGGTACTGCAAACAAGCGTAAAGGCCTGGTGTGTGTGTGGTTTAGCAAGAGAAAGAGTGATGGTGGCTGTGCTCAGAGCAGACAAGTGTCAGAGATCAGAGAAAGTTTAGCGGTGAAGTTGTTTAGTAGCAGTAAATGTACAATACCATGATAAACTCTGCAGCTCCTAACTACCCAAGAAAATCTCATGTTTGAGTGACAGCTATGCTATTGCTAACCCATGCTAGTGATGTTGCTCAACTGCTAGAGCTGTAGTCTGGTTGCGATGGTAATGGATCAGAGACAAAGTTTTACAGAAAAGTCTGTGGAGGCACGTCTGTATCAGTCTGTATCAGCACTGCTGGAGTGACCTGTTGAAACCATGATTGCTGGCTCTGTGCATGATATTGCATGGTATACAGCTCTTATGCAAGAGAAACCATGTGAACACTTTGCTCATTGTAAGATTTTCAAAAAAAATGAATTTCGGTTATTTGATTTGTGGAATATCTCATTTATCTTTTTGTAACATTAGTTTGCATCAGGCTGTCTTTTTGTTTGTTGAATGCTGATTTTACTGTTAATGTGCAGTTTGAGTTTTATGTAAATGCTTTTGAAATAGGAAATTATTTGACTTGGATGCTCGTCACACTGACAGACAGTCAACTCATTCAAATAATGCAAGTGGGAGATCCTTTATCTGCCAGTGTAGAGCTGAATGGATTTTACTCACAGCGAGCTGCGTGTGCTTAACATTTGAACAGTTTGTAGCTGTTAAATATTTCACTTCATTTCTTTCTTTTACTAAATCATATCATTTAAACCTGCTGGTGATGAGGTTACATTGTGTTCACACAGGATTTTCTCTGTTACAGAACAAGCTCCATTCATTTGAAAATGGGTTACACACAGTCCAGTTAGATGACTGAGGAGCACGGCAAATATTTTAAGACTGGCCTCCTGCTAATATTAATCCAAATTCAAAGAAACTGACCTCATATTCACACACAAGCCTGAAGCTAACTGAACGTTACCCAAACTATTTGTTTTGCTTTTCATAGTGAATTAGGAATCTGTTGCCAGCAACAACCAGCTTTTGCTCCAAAGGCTTTCACATACTGAAGATGAGTTGTAGTGGAAAATAACCATCTTCTTCTTGAGCAAAATAAAATGAGTGTGATTGGTTGTTGCCAGGTATAGTTGACATCCTGTTGCATCTCCCATATTTGAGTTCATATGTGTGAGCAGGGGTTGATTGCAGCACTTTTCTGGTGGTGATGTCTGTTCATGAGCACCCTGCGCAGACAAAACTGCTGAAGAAGTGCTACTGCCAACCTCCTACTGCCTGCAAATCAAATAAACATCCCCCCAACATCTGGAGTGGCATGCAAATAATATGATCAATATTCCGCACAGGATACCACGCGTGCCTGAACAACACCTTGCAGGATCATCAACACCCCGTGCACCCACCCCAAACTCCTAAATATAATCCTCTGACTCCGCTATCCCTGCCAAATAAAAAATCGGAGACTAAAAAACTTTGTGAGACGCTGTGGCGATGTTTCCTTCTACGATGACAGATGGGAAGCCCGGCACAGATACCCTGTGTGGCTTGGTTAATTATGGTGGCATACAGTATATCTTACATATAAAACTCTCAAAAGCAGGCGTCTGCGCCTCCCAGCAGCACAACCAGGGGAGTTATTCTCTGATTATTTTTTTTTTTGATGTATGCAGGGCAGATCTTCCTCTCTGCGCAGTCAGCCTGGGAATTCTCCTCTGAAATGATGGGAAATCTGGGAAAATCTGTAACAAGTGCAAATGCAGTTACACCAACTATAAGAACCTTTCTCTCCAGAATGTGATAGTGTCCTCAGTAGTCAATGTAGTCAAATTAAAATCTTAGAAATTAATTAAGTAATCTTCAGAGCTGTATCGAGACTTAGACTTAAGTCACAAAAATGAGAGCTTGCAGTTGGATTGATCTGCATCTGGGTGAGGTCTGGCTCACGTTGTGATCTCAGCGGGCGTAAAGGCCTAGACACAACCAATCGACATCAAAGAAGAGGTGGCGACGAAGCTCGACAGTTGCTTTGCCTCATGTCGCCAAGCTGCACTCGAACGCACCACAAAGACTACAGCAGACGTCCAACTTGCTCATGTAGTCTACGCCTCCGTGAGAGGCAATAACTCTCCACACCAGAAGGTATCAGTAGTCTGTATTTAACTCTGGACTGTGGATACAAAAAACAGTCGTTATGATAAAGCAATGTTTTTTCAGCCACTGCTAAACGAGAATATTTTTAATAGTAAAAAAGTTGCTTCTCTTGCCCCGGGCTGTATAATCATCCACAAGTTCACCAGCTGTGCCTAACTAATGTGCACATTAAGATCTGGCAGCAGAATTGAGATAACGTTAATGCTTATTAATTCCGGGTGTAAATGCAAAGGATGGACGGATGCAGATGATGTATCCAGACACACACCACATGTTTACACCAGGTGTAAAATGAGGTCAAAGACTCGCAGATGTTTGGTGGTATTCTCAGTCCTGCTCGCTCATCTTTTATCTGATATTTTCTGATCTGAACGCTATTTCATTTTTTTAATGACAGCCAGGTTTGGATTATTTTCTTAAGAAAAACACATGAAACACTAACGCATTCGGAAGTTTGTCATGTTTTGTTCAATGATGAAAGAGGTTTGCAGAAAAAAAAAGAAATATTCCTCTCAGGCAATTATGTGGATGAGTTCATAAAAAGAGAATTCATCTAACCATGTCTGACTCTGATCTCTCATCACGGTGCACTCCTTCACCTCCTTGGCCTCATTATCATTCGTCCACGAATACACAGACGTCTTCTGTATTTTAATTGGTCACTCAAAGTACAAAAAACAAATGATTCAGATCAATGCAATACATAGAAATCAACCCCAGTGCTTGCACAGAAAGGCTTGTGGAGTCTAATTTCTGTGGCTTTAGACATTGTCCGTATCAGACATAGATCTGGGATAGCAGCCCAAAAAACAAACATTATCTACTTAACAGCACTTTAGGTTCTATCATCTCAACAACTCTTGAGACTACAACCACTAATAATAAATGTGTGATCATCCTATAGTCACTACAAACAGGTCATAAACAGTGCAAGCATTTCTCCCACACTGCACTGTAGCAGCTGCGGCCCTTTTTAAAATGGCTTCACTCTCACCTCCTCCAGTACTGCCACAGCCAGTGTGTCATAAAGCCTTCACTTCGCATTTACAGCCTGCGACGCCGGGAAGCAGCAGCACAGATGCCTGCCAGAGGCGCCTGTGTGTGTGTGTGTGTGTGTGTGTGTGTGTGTGTGTGTGTGCGTGTGTGTGTGCTTCAGGCTTCATGTGGGTCACACCCTGCAGCGGAGTCGGATATGAACAGAAAAGGTGAGTCGTTGACCCACAGAAAGAGAGATGGCCGCTTACTAACAAAATAATGAGTGTGTGTGTCACTGAATGATTGTAATCATTCACACACACACACACGAGCACACACACACACCAGCTGCAGCAGTGTGAAATCAACACATCACAGGTAGTGACAAGGTAAAAGGTGAGCACAGGGTGACATCGGCGTCGGCTGACAGGACGAGCTGAAGAGCCGCCGTCACATGGGAGGTTTGAACGAGCCAGGTGACAGATACACACTGTGTCCTCTGTTAGCTGACAGTTCATTGTCAGACAAGAGAAGTTAAAAATAGAATTAGATGAGAGGAAAAGGATGAAGAAGATGAAGGTGAGGTGGATTGAACGGGAATAGAGCGACGGAGGAGAGGTGAGACGGAGGGATACAGGTACGACCAGACAGGGATGGGTCATAGATGGAAGGCTGACTTGATAGATGGATGAAGGAACTTGGAGATGGACGGAGCAATGGAGCGGTTGTTGGAGGAATGCATGGGTGGAGACATGGATTCTTGGGGAATGCAGGAAGAGAAGATCCATCTCTGAACTCGGCGTAGTAAAACTGGTCATGGAAAAGCAATTCAGTGTTGCAATGTTTGACTTTGCGTCCAAAAAGCCCCGATAGAAAATTGAGATGAGAGAATGGAGGACATGAAAGATGGAATGATGGAGGATGGTGGAGTGTAAAAAGGTGGAAAGATCGAAGAATGAATCGACAGAGATGTAAGGCTGAATCGGTGGATGGATGTAGGAAGAGAAATAATTGGAGAAGAATTTTTGAATGAGTGGTGACAGATAAAGGGATTGGGGGAAATCAGGGATGGGGAGATACAGAGACGAAGAAAAATGAGAGAATGCTGGAAAATGGAGATATAGAGGAATGGATGGATGAAGACATGGACGGATGGTAACAGGCTGCAAAGACAGCGGTAAAGGGATTGGGAGGCATGGAAGTTGGAGAGGTAGAAGGATGGAAGATTGCAGGGATGGAGGAAAGAAGGAGGCAAGTAAGTATGGGGGGATGTTATAATGGAGAGCTATGAGGATAGAGGGATAAATGAGTGCAAACGGTAGAGGAATAAAGTATTGTAGGGATGGAGAGATGGGATTTTTTGGCTAGACAGAAGGCTGGAGAAATCTAGAGATGTAAGGATAAAAAGATAAAAGGATAAAGGAATGCAGTATGGAAGTGTTGAGGGAATGGAGGGATAGAGTAGTGAAGGGATGGACAAATGCAAGGACAGACAGAAAAAATGAAGAAATAGAGGAATGACTGAGTGAAATTAAATAGGTATGGACAGATTAAAACCGTGATAGAGAGATAGAAGGATGATTTATAGAAGGGTGGAGGAGCACATGAATAGACAGAATGAAAAATAGATTGATAAGAAATGGACAGACGAAATGAAAAGCTGACCTGAGAGAGATAAATGAGAGATGGAGAAGAATGAACTGATGGATGGATGGATGGACTGTAGAGGGTGATAACTGGATCATCCCTTCATTCCTCCATGTTCCCTCTCCATCCCTTCATCCATCTTCTACAAGCTCTGCTCCCACTGGACTTCAGATCTGTCTGCTCGCTGAGTGAGACACCAGCTTCAGAAAAAAAAAAACACATCCTCCCCTCTTGTGATATACGTTCAGAATAATCGGCAAATACAAACCAGCCAGACGTGACTTCATCTGTATTCCTCCACCCCCCTCCACCTCCCGTGTGGCTGTCCGCCGGGCGGCTGACCGTGAACGGGATCGTGGTGGGCGCGGCGGAGATTTGTCACTCCAGTCGGAGAGGCCTGAAGCTTAATGTTCCGGCTAAACTGTTACAGAATAGATGTTGACACAAAAGTGGCAGGTTCAGAAAACTGACATGACCGCGGGGATTTGGTGCGAGGATGCCGGAGGACTGCCGTAAGTAAATGTGACATGACGTCGTATATTAGAAAACTCTGTGACACAAAATAGGGACTGTCGAGGGGAAAGAAAGAGGCAGGAGTGACACCACTCCGACTTTCTGTTTTCTCTGCTTCACACTTTCAGTCTCCTGCTACCCGCCACACATACAATTTGTCCTATTTCATGCTTTTTTTTTTTCCACAGCCACAATCTTCACTTTTTCCTCATCTTTCTTCCATTTAATCATTTTTTTCTGTCAGTATTTTTAGTAGCGATAGCAGTAGTTATAGTTCTATTTGTACTTTAAGTTAAGGTTGGGAAGGTTTCTGTTTTGTCCGGTCCGGTGTGCAAGCTTCAACTAGTTTGATTTTGTGCCAGCCGACTGAACTGGCCTTTGTCAGGTGTAATGTTAAGATGGAGAGAGAGCATGTGGCTAGTTAGCAGGAGCTCCAGGATAGCTGATAAACTCTTGTTGTGTTGTGTTGTGTTAGAGCTGAGAGTTGTTCACACAGCGTCACTATACTACTCAGACCAACATCCACAAGAGAGAACAGGTGGTGTGGGTTATGCTGCATTACGCTGTCAATATAAACTCAACACTTCCTGTATCTGTTTCATATTAAAAGGCCATCTAGCGTTTTAATTCTTAACACTGCTTTTATTGTGAGACAGTTGCTGGAATGTATTATGGAAAACTCATCGAACTTGCAAGATTCACGTGTCGGCTTCTTGAACTGTTGCTTCTGTCATCTTATTGTATCTTTTATTTTGATATTAAACTTTAGAATAAGAAACGTTATGTTGAACTGCTGCTGTCAGAAATACATGTATAATGTACCGCAGTTGATGGTGGACTGTAGTCCTGCTGTTAATGGCCTCTCTTTAAATCAGACCAACCCTACTGTAAGTAGGCTACTGGTTGTAGGAATAATAGTAAAATAAGTTTGAGCGTTAGCAACAGACTGACAAGCAATGAGTGCAGAAAGTCTGTCAATTAAGGAAACTTGGGATTGTAGTAACATTTTGCATCTTAACAATAGAACAGGTGGAAAAAGTTTGCTCTAAGCTCTCAAACCAGGAACTTCTTCATAAAGACGTTGTTTATTTATATTGTTTGACATTTATTTTAATCTATTCTGCAGACAAATAAAGACATGTTGTCAATCACAGCAGATGTGTTGTTGCAGAAAAATGCGATTTGACTTCGCATTTCTGGCAATGGTGGGAAAAAACATCTCATGCCTGGTCGGTTAAGTGGAATTATACAAAGTGTCATTAAGTAAAACAAATGTATGTTGAGAAGGACACTTTAAAATAATAAAATTTAAAACACATAATGGACTGCCAGAGGCTGAAGAAGCCTGTTTTAAAATCATCGCCGATAAGTCTTAAGAGCACAGGTGAAGGCGAGAGGGAAGTTAATTAAATGCATCATATTTATTAAAAGGCGTGCATGTGGATGTGTGTGTGTGTGTGTGCTGGATGTGTACAATAGTGTAATATGGTCCTCATCTGCAATAAGGCCAAGCAGTAATTGGGTCCTAGTGACTCAAGAAAATTTAATCAGAGCGAGGAAAAGATTAGGGGGAAAGAAACTGTTTAGGCATATTAGAGAATAAAGAAAGACAAGCAGAAAGGGAGAGAGAGGATGAATGAAAGAAGAAGAGGACGGCTACATTTGAAGGAGGAAGATAACGGTTAGAGGAGGAGGATTACAGGGTGAGAGCGGGAGGGTAAGAATAAAATAGATTTAACAAGAGAGATAGTGTTTGTCACTGTATACGTGTGTGTTGGTGGTATTGTGAGTCGTATTACTCCAGTTAATCTCCATCTATCTGGATCTCCTCCCTAACTGCCCTCCTCCGTTGTTTACACACTACATTTCCAGACATTTTCCATCTAATTGCTTTTTTTTCCTCCCCTTTTTCTTTCTGGTGATAGAAGAAAAGGAAGTCTCCCCTCCCTGCCTCATTTATTTTTTTTTTGCATTTATAGCTGTCCTTGACTTGTCAGCTAATTAGTTTTGGAGTAATTACCTGCTTCAGTGCTTTGTAATAGTCTCTCTTATTGTTAAAAACACACAGAGCAGGTACAGTGGGACAAACGACTCTCACATTTTTGATTGAGTCTTGAGCAGCCTGAATGTCAAATCTGTCATGGACGTTGATGTGAAAGGGCGAGGGGAATGGAAAAAGATCTGGATAATTATACACCCAGGAAGTCTCCTGAGGCTTCTGAGCAGGGCTGTGCCTGTATACAGTACATATTTACCTTATTAGATGTGAATTGTGCGACACCTCATGTTTCCCATCTGACTGCTTTAAATTTGTTTTCCAAAAAATGAAAAAAAACTCAATAATCTGTTCAAAACAAGCCGTCAGTCTGCTGTACAGTCAAACAGCTTAGTCACAATAAGCCGAACTGATGGATACTTCAATCCAAACAGCAGGAAGCGCATCACATATATTTCTTTCTTTGCATATTCACTCAATTCCATACAGTTTTTTTCACACCAAGGATGAACACACACAAAAACACATGTCCCTGTCCCTCCATTTGCTTTGCTTGTGTGTCCTCCTGACTCACAGCTTTTGTATTTTCCTCACTCAGCGGTGCAGTCACAGTGAAACAGATGACATGCATTGTGTGTGTCTGACTGCCACTTGAACAAACACTGCTGGCACCAGTGTGTGTGTGTGTGTGTGTGTGTGTGTGTGTGTGCTCATAAATTGGCACTCAGGGTGTCAGCACTCTGGCACTCTTCATGAATTCAGAGGGTTACTAGAGCCGCTGTTCATTTATTCAGAGCATCGGACTGAGTACGGAGAGGAGGAAGGAGGGCAGAGGTAGCAACATTAGACTGCTGTATGTGATATGTGTCAAGTGTTAATAAATTAAGGGCGAGTGTGTAGTTTTTACCAACATCGTTTGCATTGAGAAGCCATGCGCAGCGATGGTGAACCCACACAGGTGAGTTTCATTATTTTGGCTGATTGGTCGTCTCAGACCTGTGTGGGCTCGTACATCTCCCCCACCCTCCTCTTAGCTGTGTTGCTCCTGATTGGATGGGACAAGATGCACCTTTATCATAGCTCCGCCCCACCTTCCACCTGAGGGGAGGTATAATCACAAGAGTTACTGAACCACCTGTGAGGATAGATTTTTTTGTTTTTCACAGACATTTGCAGCTTAAAGTCATCGTCTCAGTTGTTATTGACATTCCATAAAATATTACTGAAAACTTTGACATTTGTGGACATTCACAGATTTGCGGTTTTGCTGAGAGTTTGATGATGAACATGTTCAGCTTCGTGCAAAGATAGGAAGTAAAGAACGAGGAGAAATCTGCCTTCCTGCAACTCCAAAATTGTCTCACTTGCATCCAATCTATTGCACAGTTTGCATACTGTTACAAACAGCTCAAAAGCAGCAACGTAAGGAGGAGTAATGCTCGATTAGATGCAAACATTTAAATCACAAAAACAATAAAAAAATAAGAGAACAAACAAAAGCAGAACAGAACAGACAGAACAAGCACAGACATGCAAAACAAACCCTTTTCACAGCAGACCATTTTGACTTGGTGTGAGATGTGACAGATATTGTTAACTATGGCTCTATTCACCGTTGACATGGCGTCCCAGTAAGCCACGTCAATGAGTGAACATGCATAATACCAGAGCCCTGGAACGAGCTCACCTGAATGCAATACAGCTGTCAGTAATGTTAGAAACTCCACCTGTGCCTTCGCTGCTTTGATGAGTCAGAATGCCGGACCTGAAAAGAGTCTGTAGCAGAACAAAGAATGACACAGTCACAGTCTGAAAGCTGAAAGACGACGTGTGTTCAGTGTACAACACTTTACAGTTACCTCATAGTGGCTCTGTTCCAGTTTCATAGAATTTAATTGCATAACTTTAAACTGTATCTTTGCATAAACATTACTCAAGTACACCTGTTTTTATAAAATCCTTATTTATTATGATGATTAATACCTAATCTCATTAAGATCTCTTTTGAAAGGGAGACCCGAGTGCAGCAAAAACAATGTATCCAAGATTTACCTGCGATTTTGTTAAAGTTTAAGTAAGTTTGCCGAGTCAGTAGTTTCATGATGGGGACGAGACTAAATGCTATATTTGTTGAAATGCACCTTTTGATGAGTGTTGTCTAGTTTCCCCTGCTTTCTTTAGGCTAAGCTAAGCTAAATATGCGACATAGCGGACTAATTGATTTTGTTCTGTTTCTCTCAGAAATGAATAAGCTCAATATAACTAAACAGGAGACTTACTTATCTCCTCTTTTAGTGATTCATTGGTAAAATAGTTCAGCAGTGGAGCATTATGCCGCGAGGAGTAATTGCTTGACATTTGCTTTAACACTGCGTCTCAATAGGAATTCATTGTTAGCTTCTGTGGATCCACTGACTACAGCTGCTGTTCTCCCTCGAAGGAGCAAGCTACAAACTTTTTAGACCCACATTTCAAGCCGCCTACAGAGGCGAGCGTAGGAAGATAGTTTTTTTTAGTTGCGTTTCCCTTTAAAAAAAAATGTCTCTGCGTGGGTGTAGCTTCACCTTACAGAGCTGGAGGGAATTACACTTAAAACTCAGCCAGGCATTGTTAACTTTCTTTTTTGGTGGAGGATCAGTGTGTCCTAAATTTCCCCCTTTTTTTTTCCTCCTGGCTCCTTGTTATCTCTGTTTCTTTTGTCTTTGTGCTCCTCCTCACCTCCCTCTGCTTCTCATCACAGTAAAGAAAGAGGTCACCATCTGTGGCAGCAGTAAGGCCAAGTCGTACACCTCATCTATTAATCAGAGCTACATTTACTAGCATACTTAACACAGCCTGCCAACTGCAAGCAGGAACATAATGTGTGTAAATATTTAAAAAGCTCACCGTATGTCAATTTGTACCAGCGTCTCCTCTGTTGAGCTTTCGGATGTGAACAACTTGTAGGTGTCTTGGAAAATCAAATAAGCAAACAGGTGAGAAGATAAAGAGCTGTGTGGACAGAAGAACAGAGGGGCTCCTGTCGCTGGTGAGCACAATACCTCCACTGCTGTTAGTGAACAAGTCCATTCAAAGATTCACTTCAATAACAGAACATTATACTAGCAGCGAAATGTACGCAGTGAAAATTAAAGTACTACTTGTGAAAATATGATATTGGGCTCTTACTTTAATCATCAATGACTGTAATAAAGGTTAAATAAAGGTTGTGTGTGAAATCTTGATCTGCTAATTGAATGAAATGGAGTAAAAAGAATAGATTTCACCAAAATGTTCAGCAGTAGAGATATAAAATAATATATAAGTGGAAATACCTACAAATGTGTTTGAGTAAAAATACTTGATTTGCGTCGGGGGAAATGCAAAAAATCCAATTAGCTGACTTTATTCCGTGAAATAGAGCAACACTAAGAGTCAGGCAAGGTCTGCAGAAATGGGGACTAATGGAAAGTGGACATAAAGAACTCAAAATGGCTGCCAGAGAGCCCTCGCACCTGACGACTTGACTCAAAGTCTGTGAGTCATGGGACACTGGGATTGGGCCTTTGGCACAACAGCGCTTTAAGCTTAATTTTAACGTTAGCATTCTTACATCCGCAAGAATATCAAATGCTAACATGATAGTGCTAAGCAGATATAACTTTTCCAATGTTTGTCATCATAGCTAAACATTTTATCAAGCTAAAATCATAGCTTAACATGTTTGCATGCTAACATTTGATTTGTTATTTTGCACAATGTGCAGCTGAGGCTGGTGGGAATGTCATCGGTTCTTGACTAAATGCCTGGAAGAACTCAAGAATTGGACAGATTGACATAATGATGGTACTAGTTGAACAGTGAAGGTGTCGCCAAATCATTAGTAATCATCCTCTGGGGACTATGAATGTCTGTGCCAAATGCCATTATAATCTACTTGATATTTACTGACATATTTCAGTCTGGACTGAAAATATACAGAAGTTACTTTGCCATAATAATAATCAACATTCAGAAGATGTACGATGTATTTTCAGCACATTTCTATTTGTTAGAATCCAGTTTCTCAAGTGACAGAAAAACGTTGTCATCCTGAGCTCCACAGGTTGAAATGTTCAGCACGTAGCTCTGTTCAAGAGCTCAGGAGAGATTTACCGTCTTATGCTCAAATAAACAACCTGCACTTTACAAAAAAAAACATTACTTTGCATCCTTCTCAGATGGCATTA
The DNA here is from genome assembly GCF_040436345.1 of Pagrus major. Taxonomy (NCBI): domain Eukaryota; kingdom Metazoa; phylum Chordata; class Actinopteri; order Spariformes; family Sparidae; genus Pagrus; species Pagrus major. The sequence goes on from NC_133227.1 coordinate 28,354,785, forward strand.
ATAGTAAAATGCATTGTCACAAGCAATATCCACGGTGCTGATCCTTCGCCACAGTCCAGAGAACACTCACTGAGAATGTGCTTTGGCTTTACAAAAGGCATATTCCCACCGCTGACCAGGTATTATCACAACAAATAACCAGACCGGCTCAGTCTCATCCCATTCACCTGCGTTCACCCTTTTACACCCGACACAGACTTGAAACTGCTGAGGAGGAGAACATCAGAGAAAAGAAGATAATGCTGCTACTCAACGCTGAATACAAATTGAAATGGAATTAAACAGTTTAAAGACACAGCAGAGGATCCTGACCATGAATGTAAATCCTCACTATGTTTGAATATTATTGTGATAAAGAACAATTGTTTCATATTCTGCAGGGGAACCTAAAAGCAATCATTCAAATGAATATAATCATGCGATGGGTTGTGGAGTTTTTCTCTCACCTTTCATAGGTCACACAGCTCGAGGTCGCCCCGTCGTCAAACAGCCATTTCTATTAATGTGTGTTAAGATTCACCGCGACCCTTCCTGCGCCCTGCTGGGAAAATGCTGTTGTAATCCCTACGACATGTTAAACATCCCATAAAACTCTGACCTTTTTAAGAGTACCCGATTGCTTGACATTTGCAGTGACAAGTAAACTTGTGTTGCAGCGCCATTACAGGGCGGGATGTAAAGGAAAAATCGATGACACACGTACGAGGGCAGCAGGCAACAACCTTGTAGCTCGGCAGTTAAAAAGCATATCGCCTCTGACATTCTGGCCACAGATCAAATATAAAGAGAGAAAAATCAGAGAGAATGGATGGGAGGGATGTGACGTTGTTTGTGACAGACAAACGAGCAATTTGTCTGATCACCAAGATGGACATCAATGCCGCCATGAAAAAAACATTATGAAAAGGTTACTTTTATATCGGGACAGCAGGGAGAGATGAAAGACCAAACAAATCAAAGTTGATCTCATGTGATCTAGCAGCAGGTGCTGTTGTCAAAGCTGTTATTAATGTGGTTAATGGCTCTGTCAAGATCCCAAAACTGATATTATAAGCAGCTATAATCGTTATATTTGTGATAACAACACATCAGATAATAATGTGAAAGGAACTGTCTCCTGAATCTGCTGCTTTAGCTCATATTTTTAGCTTTCTGGGACACAACTTCAGTGTTTTGGTTCACTTTCACAGCTCGGGGACAGTGTTGTTTTTAGTTTCAGTTGGCAGCCATTTTCATCGAAAAAACTTTGTTGAAAGAGCAGACAGACACAGTTATTGTCTAGCTGGGGAACATAGAGGAGTGTTTAGCAGCTAAGAGACAGACATTTTCTTCAGGAGCATTCTAACAAGTATTTATATTGTCAAATAAACTAACCAGCACTACAACTAGCATAGTGTGTCAAACTTGTGAGATGGTTAAAATGAATTTGCTTCTGTGGGTAAAAAAACAAACAATTAGCATGTTTTATGTAATATACAGAGGAACCAAGATGCCTCCTGAAGAAATAGGTTCTGGTGAGTTTGGGTGATCAAATCTTTTCAACAAAGATTGGCTTGTAATGTAAACTGTTGGTAGAGGTTAAGATGGGAACCACTGTCTCTGTTGTCAAAGTCTCATACTGTGTACAGACAGCCCACCTGAGGGACTGTGTGGTGTATCACTCTCCTTATTTACGTCCACAATATTAAGCCTCTCATAAATACATTGCTTCTCACTCCGTAGTTTTATTGAAAGGATTTCCCTGCAGCTAACATTCAGTCAATGCCCTCTTCCAAAAGCCCAAACTGTAAAGATTTCTTTGACCAGTACCGCAGTGTTTCATGGTAGATTTTCTCTTAAAAGCTGCACCTTTTCAACAATATACCAACCTCATAACTGCTGCAGGTCCCTATGGGCTATCGGATACATCAAAGTGTCTGAAAGGGGAGAACTGGTAAAAAAAAAAAAAAAAAAAAGAAGAAGAAGAGGGTCCAAAGAATCTTTTGATTTTAGAAAAAGTGAATGAGAAGTGACTCCTCCGCCCCGAGGCAGCAATTTTGACCAGCCAGGTTGCTTCAGTGGATTTAAGCTGCCACTGGTGGACGGAAAAAGACTGAATGGATCGCCTGCAAAAAAAAAAAAATAAATTAAAATGTGTTTTTTCTTTTTAAATTAGTGCTATTATGTTCACAATAGATGTAATAAACGTCTGTTATGGATTTACACAGGTACAGTGTATGTCTGTGTGCGTCCGAGGTGCTCCTGAAAAAGGACCATGCTTGCTTTTTTCCTCCCCAGAGGAATTTTAGAAAATACCCCCCAAATCCACTCTGTTATGAGATTTCTGAACACACACGTAGAGCAGCTCCCGCATGGCGGGAGGTTGCCGGCCTCCTGGGACGAAGAAGAAAAGGTTTGCCTCCTGTCGGCGCTTCGCAACAGCTGCTGCGGTTGACCTTCGGGCCTTGATCAAAGAGGCCTGCTTTGTCTGGTGTTAATATCAAATGATGAACATTCAGCTCCCGCGCTGCCCTTTATTTGGCTGCCAAACAGACAGCAGGAACACATCAGCCGGCCCTGATCGGTATTCACAGACGCTTGTATAAATGATTATGAGGCTGCTAGATGCTGCCGGACAGTAAAGACAAGACTGGCTTCTTTCATTACCTTTAAAAAGGAGCATGCCAGGGTTTTTGAATGCTTTCACCTTTTTACAACAAGTCATGCTCGATGCACTGAATATTTTCTTTCAGGCAGAAACTGGGTGGCTCGAAAATCAATTTACAGAAACTTGAAAATGGTAAGTCATTGTAGCTGCTAGTTAGTTGGTGAGTCATTTTTTCATTAACTAAGATTGTTGGATCAGTGTGCATCATTAAGGGCAGCCACAATGAGCCATCATCACCTCCGAAGTGAAGAGTAAACAGTTTCCAGATTTTCACAGTGTCACAGGGGAAAGTGACTATTATGAGATATGTGAAAGCAAAAGCTATCAGACATCACGGAGATCGATTAAACCGGAAAATGCTTCTCCTGCAATGGATTTCAGATGGAACGGGACAAACAATCAATCAATGACACATAATTCACAGCAGGTGCACATGTTCGCATACATGCACAAACTCCAGCCAATCAATACGTCTGTCTGATCGATCGTGTGACAGGAAAACAAAAGCAATGGTGGTCATGTTAAATTTCTTTTTCACACTTGCAGCTCAAGTGTTACACAGAAGATGCAATAATGTATGAAACACTCAAATACACACTGCGGCAGCCAGAGAGAAACAACGGCCTCGCCTTCCTTCTCTGCAGTTACATCCGTCACCTTCTGATTATTGGCTGATTGGTGCAACAGATCTTTAAATGCAGATTCCACACTGAAAGCAGACATTAAAATTACAGCCTATTTTTTACTAACACTTTCTTTTGATTATCACTTAATTTGAGCTCTCTCCATGTGCTCCTGGCTTTTGTAACGCCTCTCACACTCCAGGAAATCTGCTCCGGTTGTGTTTAAAGTGAACCGGGTGTTGGCTTTTCTCCACTGAAGTCAAAGTTAGGCTCTTCCCATGAACCTTTGATACCCTGCGACTAGCTCTCTCTGTTTCCATGAATAAACCAATTAACAGAATTTTTCATGTTCACAGGTCGAGCAGTGTGCCAGAAAATGGGATGAAACAGATGAAGACGGCGGCTCCCACCCCTCCCTCCTGCTGAGCACGAGTACCAGTACAAGAAAATTAGATCCCGGTTTTAATAACAAGTTCTGCACAGCTCCACATTTTGGTCTTTTTTTTGCATTCGACGTCTAAATCCACCTTTAATGCCCTGGGAGTCTCGAGTTTGCACAGGCAGCAGAAGAGATGCAAGAACATGTTTAATCTGGCAGGATATGAAGCAGGTTTCTCATTATCGGAGTATGAACGTAGCTCACATGCTGTTCAGGAAGTTAAAGTTGCATTTGAACCGTTTGAGGATGATGCGATGAATGTATGTTATAAGCAGAAGTTGTATCCAGATTGTGTCTTTCGGAAAAATGTTATAAACTCAAAGGAAAGTTATTTTCTTCTCTTTTCAGTCCCAGTCCCAGACAATCAGACTGGTTGTAAACAAGCCAAAAGTTTATACCAAAAAAAAAGAAAGAAAAAACACTTTACATGGAGAACTGTATAACTATTTAACCTCCATTTTCTCTCCCATAAAAACGTGGCTACTTTGAGGATTTATTAACAACCTGTCAGATCATCTTAAGGTCGTGCCTAATGTACCGTTTGAGTCGTTCTTGTTGTGTACAATGTTATCCTAACTGATGGAAATGTGGCCAAGGCTAGGGAATGTATTTATACATTAGCTGCTGTAGGGCCCTTGTGATAGAAATCATTTACAGCCATCCAATGTAGTACGGATGGTTTCACGTCCACTGTCCTTGCTTCGTCTCCGCAGTGACCCACTCTTCATCAGCCCAGCTGCAAAATAAAATATTGGCATTTTCCATGTCTGCAAACCATGGATATATTCAAATGTGTACATTTCAGTGACAGTATGTGTTGTGTAATGTTTCCATACATATATGAGTTGACTTCCATGGCGGTAATGATGACCGCCAAGCCAGAGACCACTGTTTGAGACGGCGTTTCACTGAGATATTTCCAGCTGTATTTAAGACAACAAAACCGGACATTTTTGACAATATATTGGGACTCAAGCTTGGTTTGTGGTGATAAAAACAGGTAATTTAAGCCACTACATGACCTTTTCCTAAACCTAACCAAGTGGTTATTGTGCCTAGACCTAACCGGACCATCAAAAGAGCGTTGTCACAGTATAAAATTGAAAATGTAACTTTAATTTAACTGAATTTCAGGAATTGAAAGGACCAAATCCATCTTAACACCCAGTGAAGGGGCAACTCTGTGCATGTTAATATATCCAATGTCAGAGTGAGTCATGTACCACTTATTTAAGTTATTTCCCTCCGCACAGAGGTCTTCATCACGGCAGCTGATGATCATCTCCAGATAAGATTTGATGTCACTTTCTCTGCGTTTAACATTAATTTAAATTTCCTCTTACAGAGCTCTTCCTTATCATGTCCGCTTCAGTATTAAAAAATCCACTTAACAAGTTCAGAGTCCCACTTTTCATTACAAGATAGCCCACTCGCTCCCCTGCTTTCATCACCTCACGGTCCCATTAGTATGTGGGCCTCGTCCGGCTCTTCATCCATGCGTCATTAGCAGACATGATGTGCAATTTCCTTGGCTGTGGGCACATCTAGCATATCTAAGGTTCATACGTCTGCCACGTATTTATGTGTGCAAATCATTCCATTGTGAGCAGCTGCCTCAGATCAATCGCAGCCTATCTGCAGATTAGACAACCAAGTCATTACTGCGGCCGAATTCCTTTCATGTCAGTCACCATTATGAGGAAGTGTGTTGACTGTAAGTAATTCCACAACCCAAAATGAAAATCTGAATTGTGTTATATATTACAGCTACAGCAGAGAGAGAGGTGCCATGGAGAACATTAAGATTTATATTTATACTATGCACCACGCTGTGCATCCATTTTGGAGCAAACTCATTACCCAAACTTCATCATTCAGCCTCCCAGTACAGGAGTTTCAAGCTGTGACAGGTTTACCTTTATATCTAGTGACGATACATCTTAGATTATAACCTTAAGGGCAACTTAATTTATAACTTTTGTTTTGAAACATTCAGCGCAGCGAGAGTTCATTTTCACTGCTAACTGTTTCCATTTTTGGGGGAAAAATAATGCATTAGTTAGACTCCACTCAGTGTTTCCCTGAGTCAAAGCAGCATCAATTAGTCAAAACTGAAGGCTTTTAAGAGTGCGTCACTTGCTTCAGCTTAGCTCCCCGAGTCAATGTGAAACTGTCACAGTATTTTTATTTATTGATGAAACGTCTCAACAAAGTTCTTTGAGAGTGGCGGTGCTGAATCACCGTGGTAAAAACCTCTGATTGTTGCAGGTTCGTTGAATTATTAAGTGACCTTTCTGTAATGAAATGGGCGATGCATAATCTCGGTGGCAGTCAAAACACATTCATGCACGCAGGCTTGTATACTCACTTACACAAATCGCTATGTTGGGCTTTTCTTTCTTTCTAAAATAGACTCTGACCTGACTGTACACGATTTCTTCTCAGGGTAGTCAAATGCTTTATAGCAACAAATTGTAAGGTTGGCTGGGAGCTACACAAACAACATATACTTCTCCCTGGAGCAGATTTTACCTGAATTTATTGAAACCACCTACAAAGCAGCCTTATTTGAAAATCTGCATGGCATCGTTTCTCAGGAAGGAGCAGCTGCTCTGCAGTGAGAAATGAACTCATTGGCCAATTTAACCTGTAAAACTTACACTGCAAAGAGTTTCCCCGAGGATGTTCCACTCGCACAGATATTCATAAGAAAGGGCCAGAAAACTTTTAGACTTCACATCCACAGTTTGAACCACGAGGTCAATATATTTTAACCCCCCAACCCAAAAGAAATGTTTTTTTTGTGTCACTCATGTCTGCAGGGTTAGGATGAGTCAGGCAGCTCAGCAACAGAAAGAAACCACCAGAACTTACACAGATCAGCCACTGATGGTGAAGTGAATAACATTGATTAGCTTGTTAAAATGCAAAGTTCTGCTGGGAAACCTTGGGTCCTGGCATTCATGTGGTTGCCACTGGACACACACCACCCACCCAAACGCCAAGTACACCCTCTATATTGCATAAACAGCTCAAGAACGGCCTGAGGAATGTGACAAAGAGCTCAATCGATCTGGCCTCCAAATTCCCCAGATCCCAATGAGATCAAGCATCTGCAGGAAGTGCCGGGATCAGTTCAAACCATAAACCCCACAGGACTGACAGCTCTGACACATTAAATCTTGGACAAAGGAACCTCTTGGGTGTCCTGTGGTGTCTGGCACCAGGGCTGTTGGCTCTTTGAGTCTTGTTGGTCGTGAGGTTGGTTCTGCCTTCAGGGACTGCCGCCTACAAGAGGGTGTTTACTTGCTCTTCAGTGGTGATTGGGTGGGTGGTCAATGCAACCATATGAATGGTTTCCCAACAGAACATTGCTTTATAACGAGATGATTAATGTTATTCACTTCACCTGTTAGTCCTTTAAAAGTGGCTCATCAGCGTAAAGAGTAAAGTGTTGATTCTAAACTGAGAGATCAGTTTGGAGGGTGTATCCTGTGGTGCTGTTGAGTTGTTCTGCGTTACTTTGAGGTGTCTTTAGTATTTCATCTGCTCTTCTTGATAAAAAGTGGGTTTTAAGTTATCTAGCCAATCTATCCATTCTTCTAGTTTTCTGAATATCTCAGTACTGACTGAATAAGAAAAAAAGATTATTGTCATATAAGAATGTAAGCCAGATTCCCATACCAAGTTGTACGCAACAAGTAAGAGTATTTCCTCCAAGAAAGCAGCTCTACTTGCAAAAAATTGAGTCACTGAAACTCAAACGATGTGTCTCTGGTTCCTGTCAGTGAAGGTTTTTAACTTGGCGTGCGTCATATTCAGGAAGTCTCCTCGTTTGACAAAATGACATGTCAGGATAGAGTAACACAAGGCCAGAGAATGACTCCAAACATGAAGAGTGTTTAGAGGAAGAGATGAAGAGTGGCTGCAGGATGATTAATATGACAGCGCTCTTCTCCGTCTTTCCCTTTTTAGCTGTTGCTGAGCTCTTAGCAGGAATAATATATGAAATGTGTGTTTTAGTGTCGGACTAAAATAAGTTAAAAATACGTAAGTTTACGCAGACAGAACAAAAGTGTGTTTATTAACTGTCCAGTGAAACAAACAGAGATACATGTTAGATTGTTCTTTACATTTAGTTGTAAAGTTATTGAGAAAAGGAAGAAAATTATTTGATTTTACAACAGAGGAACTTTAAAACCTGTGGTAATTTTTCCAAGGACATTCAGATTTCAAGTCTTAGAGTTGCCTTTTTTTTGCCAGGTTGGATTCCTCGTCGCCCCCCCCCTGACAGGACTGATGCTGTATTCACAATGATTTCAAAACTACACTTTCAAGTGTCAGGAATCAAACGGCGGGCCGTGGTGGGCCCCACGTTTGGATTTTCATATTGAATTAACCGCTCCGGTGGAACGGCGACCTTCGCTCTGTGTGCGGATCGAAGCTTCTCTTGATTCGTCTCTCCTGCCAGGAGCCCTGAGGGACCTCGGCTGGTTAAACATAGCTGGGTTCACGCAGGAATAAAGGCTAAGGTTAGCTTTGATGGCACATCTCATTTCTCCGTGCAGCAGTCAGCACTTTGAGAGCTGGAGGGAAAATGAATCGTGGCACGTGTTGCTCACCCCGCCTGAGTTGAAACGACAGCTCTGTCATTTATCACAGGAGCCTCAGCGGGAAGTGCTGAGCTCTCCATGGGTAGATGAATAAACTGTACAGAGATAAATCCCCTTTTATCTTTGCTTTGTTAGTATAGAGATAACATCAGTTAATTCAGCATATAGAGGAAACACTTTGTAGAGACAACTGAAACAACTGAGGCTGAGCCCTAAAGAGAGGAGGTGTTCTACAGTACATGCAAATTGTTTGGAGTTCATTAATTAATTAGCCAATGGTGAAGTATTTCTCCTCCGTTATATCAAGCTTAGTGTAGAAAGATAAGAAAGTGACTCGTGCAAAAATCTTAAAATCTTATTTAATTTAAAAAGTATTCTGGGTTTGATTTCTTTCTGACTTTTGTATGTTTTTCAGTAGTTCTGTCCCAGTTTTAATGTGAACTTGATGAGCCGACAGTATTAGATTTGATCTGTTTGAGTCCTGGGGCCACCGTCCTCGTCCACCAAGTCTGCTGCAACTGATGTTCTCTACCCCCTGTTGTTCTCCCCCGGGTTGTCGCAGGGAAAGTTTCATAGCCGCAGAGACACAGAGCGTCCTCTGTAATCATAGTGATGATGGAAGAAGTACAACCTTTACTTTGTGCAGAAGCATTATCAGCAAAATGTACTTCAAGTCCAGCCAGTGTTTCTTCCTGTGTAACTATCAATGTTCTCTCTCAAATAGATGTGTGGTTAATAGTCATACGTACTCCATTACCATCGCAACCAGACCGCCGTTCTAGCAAGTTAAACATCATGGACAGGATAGCAAAAGCATGTATGATAGCAGGTATGGTGATAGCTGTCACCCAAACAAGCTCTTCTTTGGTATTGAAGAGCTGCAGAGTTTATTCATGGTTAAACTGTAACTGCCACCTGACACTTTCCCCTCTGATTCAATACCAGTGTTTCTATTTCAGTTGTAAAGTAATGTAAGATCTCGTCTATCAAATCCTAAATAATCTGCCTACAAAATACACAGCACCCCTACTGATGTCTTAGTGTCAACCTGAGGTGCAGGAACTGTCAAAACACAGAGCAGCCCAAACCAGAAACGCTGACAAACCTCTGCATGACCCTAAAATGGCCTCCCCAAAAAAACATTATTTTATACCTTGCAGCAGCTTTCACTTCTGCCTCCACAAGACAAACTTCACATCACCCCACCTCAACACTCAGCACCGCTGTCGCCCCCGCAGACTCAAACCTAGCAAGGTAAGCTGTCAACCAGCTCAACATGAGGTGTCTAAACACAAATACAAATCTTAAAGTCACTGAGAATCTTTATTAATTATTATTATTTATCTGTATTAAGAGCAGCTGAAAAGTCTCAGGCAGTAAAAGATGTCAAGACGTTCTAATGACAAGTAGTAGCCATTGTTAAGATCAAGTATGTGTATGTTGTTTGTTCACAGCTTTTTGTTTGTTTGTCACTGTGGAGCACACCTGCATAGGTTCTGCATTATTCCTTCTGTGTTTGAGGTGTGATGTGTTATGGGATGCTGTCCAGCAGGAGAGTGTAGATATTCTTGATGGACAGTGACTTGACATACCATATGTGTTGTTGCCAGTATGCACACACACATGCACACACAAAAAACATGCTCTGTTCCTGAAGGAAACTCAGAATAATAAATTCTGAGGTCAGACTGAATGTAAGTTCATGTTTGTTTCCACTTCTTTCTTTATGACAGCTACAGAATTTATGAACATGGCCCCTCAGGGACACCGTCCAAGCAGCAAGGAGGATGACATTATGAATTCACAAGACTGGTCCCTCCAAAGGTTAGCAGACAGCTGCCTATTATGTCATTAGTGGAAAAAAAAGATGATAATCGTGGTCTGAGAACTGTTTCATTGAGTTCTTTTAAAAAGGACATTAATCAAATGATGTTGTATAATATTAAAGCGCACTATGTATGCAGTAGTAATGCAGAAATGAGGACAGCTCCATACACTGGGTCCTACTGTAACTGTCAGCTAACAAGCTCAGGGTCAGACGGCTACAGACCCCGCAGTCTGAAAAAATGCAGAATGTAAAATCAGCTCCAGGCTTTTATATGAACCGGGAATACATAATGTCCTGTGTGTGTGTACGTGTGTGTGTTTGTGATCATGTGTCCATCCATGTAATCTGATTCCACTTATTATCACTAAATAATGGGGAAGTTCACACCAGTGTGAATCTATATTGAGTACAGCTACATGTACCCTGAGGATACATTAAATCACTTTGTTCCAATGTGTGTGTGTGTGTGTGTGTGTGTGTGTGTGTGTGTGTGGGTGTGTGGGTGTGTGTGTGTGTGTGTGTGTGTTGAAAGGGCAGCTTGAGGTTGAGCGAGCTCAGTAACGGAGGCGTTGGCACGCGGGTCGGCGCATTCAGAGGCTGTATGTGATGAATGGGGTTTACCAGGCCAGAAGACAAGGGCTGCTGCCAAGTGACATGAGATGCGGAACATGGATTTATCTACAGCAACAGAAAAATCAATTAAACCTCACTAGTGTGTGTGTGTCTGCCTGTGTGTGTGTTTGTGTGACAGATGGAGACAGAGAGTTAAAGTCGTCCTAAAAGTCATTTTGCCCCCAACTTTTCATCCAGCGCCGAATCCCTGACACTCTGATCAGAAGAACCAGACCCCGCAGGAGCCGTGTGTGTATTTGCATTTAAGGATTTGAATCTGTATTGACCTACTTAGAGCGCCAGATGGGTGGGCTGCAGACGGTACAGAACCACAGACACAGAGAGATTGGTATCAGAGCCAATCTGCCTGTCACACATTGGGTGAGGTGACCAACGGGCCAAGCTCCCAAAAATACTGGTGCAATCTGTTTAAAGTGGACACGCTGACGGATAATTTAGCTTCCTTATAACCAGACAATCAGGAGGGGAAAGTTCACTGTGAGGTTGCTGCTCTCCACACACGGAGGATAAACAGGAGTAAGATTGCACATTACCCGTTTTTTGCCTGAATACAATAAAACACATAAAAACAACTATTAGCTGGAGAGAAAGTGTAGGAATGTTTTTCCCAATCACAGCACTTTCAGCATAAAATAATATAATTCAGACCCACTTTCACATTAGCCTTAACAAAATGAATTGTTATTTTATTTACTCTCGGTTCATCGAGTGCAGCATTGTCGTCTGTTAGCTGACTTCTGTTAGATTGGGTTATTTTGTTTCGATGCACCCTCCACATTCAGCTCGTATATTCTGCCAATATCATTTTTCAGTCAACACAGAAACTGTAGTGGAGGTGTGAGAAGTTTACCTGTCAAATATCTTTTATTAAAAATATGTTGATTTAAGACTTAAGTTACCTTCCAACAACCTCTACACCTGTGGTGCAACACTCCCTCATTATTTTCACACCTTTTTGTGTGTGTATGTTTGAAATTACAGATTACAACATCTGTGATGATTCTCCTTATGTACATGGTACAGAGGTGGGAGACTCGAGTTGCAAATTTGAGGACTTGAGACTTGCTTGACTGACACCGATGAAAGACTTGACTTTGACTTGGTATTCATGACTTGAGACTTGACTTTCGACGGATTACTTGAAAGGACTTGACTTATTTTCAATTAAATATGAGCATTTTCTACAGGAAGAAGTCACGTTTTGTTTTTGAAACTTCACGATTTCTGGTGCAATGTGTGCAAACCTGGCAACTTACCTGGACGCAGCACACCAGTAGACTTGAACACAGCTACCATGGAGGGTGATAGTCCAAAAATATTTGATTGACAGTAGTAAGGAGAGAACAGCGGTACACGTCCTGCCTTTCTGATGCATAAAGAGCCAAAAAGATGTGGTAAGGGGACGCACCAGCATTTTGTATGACTTGATTTGTGACTTACTTGACTTATAGCAGTGACTCGACTTGACTTGCTTGATTCTAATCACAGCGACTTGGGAATTGCTTGAGAGTTGAAGCTTAAAGAGAGATGGAGATGGCGATGGCGATGGTCGAAGGCGATTCTGGAGAAAGATAGCTGTCAAATACCAACACTTTGGATCAGTATTCAGCGTTGGGTCAGCATTTTTCTGAGATTACCAAAATACCTCCCACAAGCTTGTTTTAATGACACTATGATTGAGATGGTTTGTTCTTTTTTTAAACAGTGAATATGTTGTTTGAGCATAAAATTATCCTCGTGTAACAGCTGGTAATAACTGCTGAGGGTGTTATTTTCGTGTGTTTCTTCTTGGCATCCTGGCGCTGTAGTATCAAGCAATTATTTGTGGTAATTAGGTCAGGAGGAGGCTGCGGCGTGCTGAGGGGGAATCACAGCCCTCAGCGACCCCGCTGGGGAAAAACTTCACCTCATGACTCATTATTGGCAGCTCTGCAAAAAAAGGTGTCAAGGAAAGAAGAAGGAGCTCGTCATGTGTCAGGACTTTGTCTCGTAAACGTTGTTGAAACCAAATAAAAGTTGGCTGCGGCTGGTAAATCTGTCACTCCTCCTGGCGTCCTCAGTATTCAAGTAGCACAGACTACACAAAACCCCAGTAGACTGGCAGTTAAGACTTTCAATTAAGAAAATCCCATTTACCGGTTATTAGCTGATAGGTAATAATAACGTATGAGTGATTAATTATGACTCTTCTCTCAGCAGTCATCTATTTAGTGCCTGTTAGCACCAGGTTACACATTCACCTCCTATTACTATCATGTTTTGCTCTGTAAAGTGCTATTGAGTTGTCGGCAACACAACAATATTTAACAGTTTTAAATTACAATAAAGTTTGGCATGACTGACATGATCTCCAGAGGATGATTCCTAATGAGTTTGTCTGTGCCTGAAACTTTTGGATAGCGCCACTGTTTAGTCAAAATGTCCCCTAAAACTAATGGATTTCATGAACTATACCGTGGATATTCATGGTCCCTAGAGGATGAATTCTATTGTTCTTTGGAGATTAGCTAAATCTTTTTTTTACCACCATGGGTTCAATATATCTACTTGTGCTCAAACAAATATCAAAATGTAATGTGCAAATGTGCAAGTTGGTATTAAATTTACTTTGGACATTCATGTTCCTTTGGAGAATGAACCTTCTTTGTTTTGTCAAATGTCAAAATGTCCTTAATAGATTATAGTTCTGTAGAAGATTCAGGTCAAGATTGATTGCTATGATGGAGGATAATGGCAAAAAAACAAGCCAAGATGAAGTGAGAAGCCACAGTCCTATGTGAAAGAGACACTGAAGCTTAAAATTTAAATTTTCTCTGCAAAAAGCTTGATCATCTGTTCCACGTCCTAGACAACAAATTTGCTGAAGGAAAGTGACATTTCTCAAATATTTGTGCTCAAAAGAAAATACAAGATTGTGACCTTGGAATGTGCACAAATACATCACTGTCGAGACTTTGCTCTTTGTGTGAAAGTACAAGCACCTTTAAGAGGGAAAAATCGATGCCTCGCCGCAGCGTTCAGCCACACTGCAGGCAGCCAGGCAGAATGTGACCTTAACAAAACAGAGAACACACTCAGCTGGATAAAATGCTTTAACGTAGATATTTAAAATTGCTTGGATTTAAAGATGCGGGATGAAAATGTGGGGAATGATGTGGGAATTTTAAAAATGCGTGTCATATCACATGTGTGATATTGGCTATCAAAGCAAATTGAGCACTTCAGTTTTATCAGTTGCTTCTACTTGCTGTTTATGTAAGTTACTCATTTTCTAATGATCAGTTCTCCTTCTGAGGTTTGTAGCTGTTGCGGTGCACCCCTTGAGACTTACAGTGTCTTGATGTGGATTTTGTCCAGCAGCACCAATTTAATCGCATCAATCCAGGTGTGTTGTCAACTAAAGAACATCAAATGACATAACAGTAGGAGTTTCACTGCCAGCCACTCTCAAGAACCAGCAGAGATAAAAATAAACCTCTTACTGCAATGTCAACGACCACTGAATGAATGTTGAAGCAAGAAGTGTCGTGCCAGCACCACTTTAGTTAATGATTGTGACAATATTCATAAATGTAACTATGTTTGTCGTCAGCGTACGCCTTTCCTGGTATTTTTATCTTAGAGTGTACTTGAGTTTATTAAACTTTTTGATATCTCTGATTCATTAATCACAGTCAAAAGTTTCCTGTTTTTTCTAAAGTCGATTTCAGACTCACAATAGTTCTGTATTAGGTCACTTCCAGCGAGTGTTATGATCAATAAACTGAAGAACTGTGGTTATTTTGATGTCTTCAGTAACACACAGTTAGAATTAGCTGATGGTGTCACATGTTTGGGACCAAAGATTAAATACTTGACCTGTATTATGTATAGTATCACATGAGACTCAAGCTTTTCTGATGTAATGGAATAAAACTGGGTCATGCCATTACATGCCAAAATGTGTTTTTGATCACATTATGTAACATTCATTTAATGACATGTGCTCGTTTCTGTAATTACATCTTTTCAATCAGCAGTATTTCTTTTCATATTCTTTTATATTCATGAGTTCATGAGTCATTTCTATTCTACCAAATTATGGGAATTATGGAATGTGCAAATCCTTCGTTTCTTATTCCACTGACAGCTCCAAGACCAACCTAAATTTCCCTCCGCCCCAGCTTTGTGGGTGGCTCCAATTCAAATCCCCTTTGTGCCCTCTTTGTTTGCCCCTGCTGGGCTTCCATCTACAAAAGGGAAACATGGCCTCAGGGCATCAGGCAGCTCTGGCATCTTAATAATTCATGACTTGTCATTGTGAATCATGGCACACTCGCCCACTGCAATCATTGAGATAATTTGCTCAGCAAACCCCACTAAATGCCTCCGCCATTTGTCACAACAATAATTAAACGTTTCACATTGATCCGGCCACCTGTGGTTGATACATCTGACCTGAAACTGAGTGGAAAACAGGCAGGTGGCACTGTGATTGGCTGACATGTTGTGTGGAGTGAACAGGAAGCCCTAAATGAGGACCCGATGTGACCCAATTTTTTGTCCCACAACACAAAAACAACCCACAGCTGCTGCAACCAATGTCTGCAAAACAATCGCCAAGAATACTACATGCAGAAAATAATGTAGAATTCAATGGCAGCAGCTGCTTTTGTAAAAACCCATAGATGAATCCTTTACACATAGATACCACATTGGTATATACTGACCTATAAACATATGTCTGTCAGCATCAGTTTACAATGAAATGTCATTTAAAAATGTATCGGCAGCGATATGGGTATAGCTTGTAAGCCGGCGTGCCAATACAGAACAATCTGGGAAGTTACCCTTAGGAACTGATTGGAGAAGGTCAGGTACCTTCAAAATATACTTGGCAGGTGATCATATATCACAGATTTGAGCTACCAGTTGGTAAAACAAACTCTTTCGGAAGTCAATCAAGAGACGAGCGAAAACATCTTTTACATGAAGAAAAGCCTTCAGTAGATCTTCTATAATGAAATATACTCTCCAGTTCTGATATAACTGATGCTACTGTACAACTACACAAACCTCTTTGGCAGCCATGATTGTTCTTTTTTAAATTAATAGTTGTTTCTCTTGCTGGTCGTCAAACCTAAACCACGGCAGTCGTCAAAAGTTCATCATTAGATAGCGATTGGTCCAAACCAATGCGGTTCAGACAAAAGCACAACACAAATTCAGCTCAAAGGTAACAAAGATTGCCTTTCGTTGCATTTTCAAACCATGAAAGTGGTGCACATTGATTTCCATTTACATCATCACTCCGATTCACACGCCACAAAATGTAGATTGTTCCATCTGACAAACAAAAACAACTAACAAATGGTAAATGGACTTGCATTTATAGCACTTTTCCAGTCTACCGACAAAGCACTTTACCACACACATTCATACGCTGATGGCAGAGGCTGCCATTCTAGGTGTCAACCTGCTCATAAGGAGCGATACAGCGCATCCTAACCAAAGTTCCCCCCCCACACACACACACACTCTCTCGTACACCAGTGGAATAGCCATCGGGAGCAATTTAAGCTTCAGTATCTTGCCCCAGGACACTTTGACATGCAGCCTGTGCCAGGGACATCCAATCAGTGGCCGAGCAACACTTCATTTTACCCATCATACACATTGTGAATTGTAGTGAATCTGTAAGATCGCCGTCAAGAGTGCGTAGGAGCCTTTATTCAATCATCGTCAACATCATTCAGCACCCAACAGTCGTTCTTGGCCACAGAAGGGAGTTCTGCCCTCTTCATACTGAGATTTTACATACACGCCAGGTTTTATTCAGTGATTGTTATCCGATTAAATTCACCATATTATTGTCTTAGACTTAATGTAACAATTGTGCATTTCTTATCTGTGCTGTTGAACTGTTTGTGTGGATATTTCTGATACTAAAGAAGCTTTCAGGAATTGATGTAGGTCTTATTCAGTGGAAAAATGACCAGCTGTCTATTCCATATAATCCAATCTTCACAGGGACTCATATTAACGCAAATGTATCTGTATAGCCCAATATCACAGTGATGTCTCAGTAGGCTTAACCCAAGTAAGGACAAAAAATAGATCTTAGTCCTCTGACAGTCAAACTCTGGTGAGGTTTGTTAGGAGTTAGAATGTAATGAGGAAACAATGCCAAAACACAATGATTTATGGGTAAAAGGAGACAGATGCTGACATCTGACTGCCAGCAGCTCCTAATGAACTAACTGAACTGAGGCAAACTGGACTGATGCGCATATCCAGATAATTTCTCATGTGTTTCCCAACTGATGCAGTCTGGACAGAGAAGGCCAATTACAGCAGAGAGCACAGACAATAAATAATAATTATTCTACCGGAGTCCAAAAACTCACTAATTGGGACAATTTCCATGTCACCTTGTGCATCCAAAGAATTAATTGTGTATCATCACCATCAGTAACACACACAGGAAAATGAGTGATGTTGGGATAACAAGTTTAACACACTCGAGATGGGAAACAACTGATGACATAGGAGGCGAGAGGGACGCCAGTAAAAGTGATTAAATACAAATTGAAGCAATCTTTACAGAGATCTACTGTACTGTAGGAACTGTAGGAATTGTTGGAACTGCAGGGAATTCATCCCTTCAATCTTCATGTCACTTGAACATATTTATAAAAAACTTTTTTGTCCACAATCCTGACAAGTGATCAACAGTGTGCAGGATACCCAGCCCGGTTACCAGAATAAAATGTTGGCAGTTAACAAGTGGCCACAAAAAGAAATGTGAAGTTTCATCATATCCACAGTTTGCAGAAACTCACATTGCTGACATTTACTCTGGCGAAAGGGTTGGGATACATTGTTTTTTTTCACTGTCAGCTGTTTTTCATTCTACACAGCTGCCAATAAAAAACTATGGTGTGCATGAACTTTGTCATATTTTTTGCAGGATGGGTTGCCGAGCAAGTGATGGCAGTCAGCAAATGTAAGTGTGAAACCACTGGATAATTTAAAAGGAGACCTTGTTTGTGGCAGCAAAAAGCAGATATCTTTGATGAGAAGTTGGAACATCTCCAGCCTCGTCTGGGCAACATTCGAACCCTAACCGAGTGGTTTTGGGTCCAAACCTAGCCTGATCATGTCATGAAATAAAATTTTAAATATGACCTAAATAAATGTAAAGTTTCAACATATTTATGGTTTGCAGAAACACTTATTTGCGTCTGACTGTACCATGACGGCCATGAGATTGAATGTTTGAACTAATAGACATTAAAGTGCAAAAGCAGAATCCTTCCCCACAGATTGGAGAGACATTATATATTTTGAAATATTAAATATGTAAGTTATAGGAATCTATACAGACTGTAAATGTTGTATAAGTCCTTTATTAGACTCTTTTCTGTCTTTCATTTTTCAAGTTCAGTAAGAATCCTACTCGACCATGTTTCTCAGCCTTTTTTTCAAACTTCACTCCCCCGTTATTTTTGAATCCCATTCTTGGCTCTTGACATCGGAGGAAGCCGAGCGCTCAGTCGGTGCATACGAGAAGAAGCTGCCAGTGCTCTATTAATTATGGGGCAGGGTGTGAGTTGGCTGTGAAAAAAGATCAACAAATTCGGCTAAAAGAAAACTGGTGCGCGCGCGCGCACACACACACACACACACACACACACACACACACACAAGTGAGTTCACAGCACATTAGACAGAAACACAGCTTGCTTGCTCTGCTCTTTCGAGACTGTCAGCTGTCGAAGCAGCTCGGGTGGTTTCAGAGCTAATTTGCAACCCAAAACAACAGTTTCACTTCATTCACATGTGGATAACAACCTGGGTTTTCGTTGCAGATCCTCGTTTTTTAGCACAGCTCTGTTTTCCTGTCGTTGAAATACAAGGGGCCACACCTGGGAACAAGCACAGTAACAAGATCGAGCTTCAGTGGCCAGTTTGAGGAACCTCCGTGATCGCTGTCGAGGGAAGGAGAAGCATTACTGATTCATTTTCTCGGTCAGGACTTTTGAGGTTGGCGCAGGAGCCCTTAGGCCACCGTCACAATCCAGGCTGGAGACATCTTAAAAAGCTTAGCTTCATTTATTTTGGTCATGGGAGTTTCTGGCTGAGGTCTTACCTGCAGGCCTTATCGCATAGGACTTCACAGTAAAAGCTCAACATATGGCAGGTGATATCACAGGAGACTCACTCATAATCAAAGAGAGAAAGAGAAAAGTTTCAGTTGGAGGTTTTTCCTTCTTTGCTCCTCCTTTTCAATCACCTTAAGTTGGACTAAGAAATTGCCTCATGTTTCGAAGTGAAAGCAACGTTTTAAAGTTTAAGTGTCTAAGTCTGTGCTTTGACCAGCATATAGGGCTTTTCCACTGGCTTTTGGCCGCACCAGGTCAAACCATGCAACGCTGATTTCCTTTTCCATTTCCAGTTTAACTGCGCCAATTTGAGACGTTTCGCGCCTCAGATGGACCTGGATGGATCTCTGCAGGGGTCAGAGCATCCTGCTTCAAAGCAGGCAGGAGTGACATGTCACTACTGCAGCCAACTAAAAAAAGCTCATGTTGCTATTGTCTGTGCAGGAGACAAAGAGAAAGATGTTGATGAAGGTTCTCAGTCATCCAGGTCATGGTGATCTAAGTGCTATCCAGCTGCCTACGATACAACACTTAAAATAGAAAAATATTTTTTAGAGGTCTATCTGTGTTCAGCTGTCAGTACTTTTGAACTTACTAAATTATTTACCGCCGCTCCTTTGACCAATATTTAAACCAAGCGTGCCAGTGAAAGACCTTCGAGCAGGTAGCAGCGATGTGATGGAAAAACAAATCCCTGCTTCGCTGGACTGACCCCAGGTTAATTCAGAAACATTTATATTCTTACATTTACATAGCTCATAGTTTTATCCTACTAGTTTTAAACTCTTGTTGTTTTCTTTTACCACTTGTACATACCTCCACCTTTACAGTACGTACAGCATAAATAAGTTGTCTTTTAACTTGTTTGTGTGTTATGTAGAGTTGGTAAACTTAACTATATGGGAGGTGATGCTGTAGCATGAAAAAAAACAACAAACACATTTACACACTGCTTAACACCCAAAAGACAAAAACACAGCAGAAACATAAGCAGAAAAAAACAATCTTGTCAAGGTTGTGATTGAATATCTTTTGCATGTTGTGAGAAGCAAAGCAAATGTCAATAAAAGCCTTTAAGAGTTTCTTTTTTGGCCTCTTTCTGAACTGGTGTATGGATTTCTTGTTTTTGTAGAACATGTGCACCTGCTGGTAATAACACTGAAGGACTCAGGTTCAGGTGATGCACGTCATACAGCTTCATAGCGTCACATTCACGTCACATTGTACCTTTTAATATGAGCTGCCTCCAGTGGTCGTAGGTTTATGATAGCTCCATCTGGTGGAAGGAACTACAAAGGTGTTACAAAATTGCTTTAAAGCCACCGTCGCTGGGGGTTCAGTGTGAATAAAAACCAGATATTAAAAAGGTGGGAAGAGATGTTGAATCTCATTACAACGTTGTCTCAACCCACCTTTCAAGCTGATGCAGTCAATTCACCTATAAATAAGAGCTGTAGTTTCTTTAGTTTGCTTCATATCATATTTAATGATTACAAACTGAATATGAATCATGAGAGAAAAAGGTAATGTTGACTATATATTAATTTATTTTGTAATAACAGGTCATTTTTTGTGTTATTTCCTTTCTGGTGACATGGCATGAATACAGCTCGAGGAGCAAATTTTAGTGTCACATTTTCTTAAGTCATAATCTTTCATTAAATTGATATTAATATATGAAAAAGCATAGAAGTGTTTTTTTTCTTTTTTTGCCCTCCTGGTGCTTTATTAATGGCTATTTTCCACACCATAAGTGTTTTGATTTTAACGCCTGATTTCACTTCATCCCACGACATTATGAAAATCAACTTCCAACAAATGATCCATGCATCATTATTAGAGTCACTCATTCTCCATATTTACTCTGTGGTTTTACAGGCTCGGGCGGTTATTTCAAAGACACGCCAATAACGCCTCTAATTTCATTCACCCTCAGGCGTGTAATTATGTTGTTATTGCCGGCGATGTAGATGCGCACCATATATGACAGCTGATGTCAACGGTCATTACCATTAGATGGTTCAGAATAAAGCTTATGGAGCTGTCAACTTCTGTCGAGGTGGTCGACACACTTACTGACCAACCGATGATGAATACCAGCTCTCATTAACATGTGACTGCACACCGGCACACAGACGGGCGCTGAGGGGGTGACTTGTATAATAATCTGTGGTTTCATATGAAATTCGTCACCACTTTATTGCCTGAGTCCTCTAAAAGGTATGCGTACATCAGCCCCACTCCTTCTCCATTTCTGCTACAGGTGCCCGTTAAAGGAACAGTTTACCCAAAAGAAAGAAAACTGTGTGCCATCATCTTGAATTGAATGTTTGGAGAAGTTTCTTTGTCTGCGTGACATTTCTGGAGCTTAACAGCAAAACCTATGTCAACGTTTTTAAAATGTTGGAAAAATAAAAACAAGGAATGGTTCTATACAGCTCATCCCACGTAATCCACGACTCTGGAAAACTTGAGATCCCATTTTTTTTTATGTGAAGATATGTGACTGGAAGATATAATTGACACCCTTTTTTAAGCTGAACTGTTCCTTTAAGCAGGAGCAGCATTGCTTCATGGCTGTTTTTGTGTTTTCCCACTTTGCTGCTGTGTTAACTCAACTATTTCACTCATTTCCCCCCTAAAGCTCAGTTATTAAACATCAAGAAGGGAAGTTTGTCCTTAAAAACAGCGCCTCTCCCCAGCCTTTGTTTTACTTTAAAAGGATGAAGTTAACAAGAGTCTCTAGTGCATTCTCTCTTTCAGATTTCAGAGAGCACTACAAAGAATCCTTTGCATGGCTTTCCACTGATTTTATGCACATCAGGGACGAACAAACAGTTTTTTAAATTATCATAAAATATTTAGCTTTACCAAAGCGTTTTGCAAGCCAACAGGAGAACAGGCGGAGTAAACTGTTTGGGTGGTCGGGCGAGCCATTCTTCGAGAAAGATATTTGTTTGTAAGTCTAATTTACAGGTCATCAAGTCATGTAGTCATTCCCAGGTCATCAACATGACAACCTGGGAATGAGACTCAGCAATCAAGTCTCTCTCTTTCCAGAATTGCCAAATGTCCAAACCCGACTCAAGCCTGACGCAGTTAATGTAAGCTGAAGCACTGAGTTTGATGAAATATGACACAGTCATGGGTAACACAGTCCCACAAGTTTTTACATTTTCATAACCAACCACTGAGTTATTATCAGCATTGACTACTAAATCAAAATGCCTCCTGACCATCAAGTTCTACTTGGGTATCCTTGCTGTATTGTAGATTTGAAGTTTTGCACAAGAAGAAGAAGGTGGACTGAAATGCAGGAGATGGCAGGCATGCAGCTCAATGGATGGACATTCATCCAAAACAACAGCAGGAACAGGCAAACACAACAGACGACTTGACAAAGACCGAACTGATGACATGACTCAAATACAAACTAAACTAACGAGAGGATGAGGTGCAGGTGGAGAGAGGCGGAGAAACACATGTGAGGGGGAACGAGTGGGGGAAACACGGGAGCAGAGAAAGGAGCTGATAAGCTGGGAAAAACACCGGGAACAGGGCAGAGCTAATGAGCTGATGCGAGACAGGTGTGGAGGAAAAAAGTAGGCTGGGGAGGAGCACAGGAACACGAGAACACAGGAGGGGAACAGGGCCAAAGACAACAGAACCCAGAAAACACAAAACACAAATAAAAATAGACGGAAATGACAGGACCGTGATCGTAAGGACCTAAAAGATATGGTAAAGTAAGTGGAGATGGGAAAGGTTAATGAATGCTATTGTGTGTGTGCACACAACCTACTTCAACCTTGCTTAAGTCAGAGCCCCACTCGGGCCTCCCCAGTCAAAACAGATATCACTTCCTGATTTTTACTCTGCGTTCAGTCTGAATGAAGCTTCAGTAAAGCGGTCCTTCATATCTCCGTGAACGTGAGCCCTTAGCATCATTTGCAAACCCATCTGCTCCGGGATTTATATCCCTCATTTGGTGATTGAAGCAGGTTTTTATCAAATAAAGCTTTGATTTCCAAACAACAAATTAATGAAACTCAAAAAGAAGTAATAGCTTTTGGTGCAGGCACCTTGTTAGACCGACAGATTTGCTGTGCAGTGAGTTAAGAGTACAATAATATGTAATTAGTCTGCTTATGTTCTCAGGAGACAGGATATTAGCAGTTGTATGTGGGAGGGCAGGAGGGTAAGTTTAGATTCAGGCCTTGAGGCAGCTTAAAGGCTGCTTTGTCCCATTGTGTGCCGCTTTATGGAGAGCATAATCACACTCCCACTTCATAATAGTACAACATGCTGTGTGTGTGCAGGTGTGTGTTTGTTGTTTTCAGTTTTCAAAAAGCTATAACCCATTAAATTAGAAACATTTGCAGTACATTTCCATTACATGCTGCTAAAGTTTGTTTGTAGAGGGGACAAAAATCTGACTCACTGTTGCGTGTAGTGACAACAGTGAGCTCCCTACGGCTAATCATTTATTTTAGATTTTAGAATTGGTTTTAGGTTTAGTATAGGAGGAGGAGATAGATCCTCAGGTCCTCAAATACTGGTGCCATTTTGCAGGACCTCTGGCGTCTCATACAGATGCAAACAGCCCTCAAAAGAAGCAGCTCGGTCAGTGGCCCAACGCTTCAAACTATGTTGTAGTTTTCCCTCTAGAATCACGTCTGGAGGCTCTTTTCTAGCGTAGTGGTAGAAACAGAGGACTTCCCCAAAAGATCCCCATCTGAGTTCATGTCCGGTGTGTAACCTTTAACTTTAAAAAGTAAAGAATGACTTTTAACTTACTATTTGAACCCAAAGTGCAACCTTTTCTGAAACCAATTCAAGTAGTTTTGGTGCCTTAACCTCACCAAAATGTGACAGTTTAACAAGGTTAAGAGTAAAAAAGTCTAATTATGTCAAATGTGCTGCATAAGATAACTTATGTAAAATGTGTGACATATGTTACATACAGTAAGTTGCGGGACTGAAAGTTACTTTAACACAAAGCAGGATGTTTTCCTAAACCTAACCAAACTGTGACCTTTTGACAACATTAATAACAGTCTGAAATTCATAATATGTCATAATATGTGAACTGTTAGTCAGCCAGCTTTATTGTGAAAGTCTGAATGTTGCATATTTATTATTGCTAACTTGACCACGAAGCCCTGCACATGCAAAACTGACCCCAGAGGGGTAATCAGACTGTCACAGTTTGAAGCTTGGCTGCTGTTTAGTCAGAGAACATGTTGGATGCACATGGTACCCTGAAGCACCAGTGTGCCGGAGAGCCAGGTGGTTAACATCAGACGACAGTGTCGATGGTTTAGACACCTGGAGGAAGGTCCTGTGTGTGACCCACCACTCAACCTCAACCTCCATCGCTCCTGGGACTTGGTTGCTCTCCCTTAAAAAGAAACACAAATATGGGTCGTAATAAGCTGCTTTCACAGTCGACCTATGTGGTTGTTTTTCTGATGATGATGTTGAGCTGGTCTGATTGTTGTTACTGCTTGTGTTTCTCTTCCGGTCTGACCCATTTTTAGTGACGGTTACTACAGTTTAATCAGAGCTAACAGACCCAGGGCCAGCACTAAAATAAAAACCATGCTGTAATAAGTTTTTGTTTGGATGCAGATTGGAGGCCATATTTACACACATGCACACTAAACATGAATAAAGTGGGTTTGATATTATGCCACAGTGACAACATACATGAGCACAGCAGGGCATGGTCCAGACAATGCCCTTCAGCACAGTCCAGCACATACTTCACATTACACTGCTCTGCAAGTAATTGCTCTGACTTCTCTGCCTTCATGCATACAATCCTGCCTCTGTTACGTCATACTACATCCTTTCTTAATGCTGCAACGTTCCTGATTCAGCTAGGATCCATTAAATCCTCTCAACATATAGAGCATACAGTATGTCAATGTCACTATCCTGGTCACCAGTCTGCATGACAAGTTTCCTTTTTAGTTATTATTCTAGTTTTAGTTTTAGTTTTTAAATTCTCTGTTCAGCTGCATGTTACATCAACAGGACTCGTTTTGCACATGAATCTGTTGGCTGTGACCTCCAGTGATTTCCCCCTCCTCCTCCTGAGCTAATATTATATTCGTCCTACAACTGGGACCTTCTGCCTGAAAAAAAACCTGCCGCTAAAGTCAGAAAGATAACATTGTCCATGTTAATTAATTAAAGATATAACTTTACTCCCTGGCGGTCTTCCTGTTCTTTTCCCTGCCAGGAGCAGCTCCCCCACTCTCACTGTCAGAAATTATAAATAATTTTGGCAATAAGGCTGAAGTAAGGGGAGGAGAACTGAATTAATAGTGAGAAAGTCTTTCCAAAACTTGGAGATGTTGTGAAAGTAACACAAAAAGTGCTTTAAAAGTTGACCTTCATCAATCTTATCGGAAGGTGGAGTCCCTTGGAAAAAATCAAAGAGCACACAGGGACATTTTTAACATCACTGAGTCGCAGAGTTTCTTTGTAGATTGTCACTAAAAGTTTAAGCTGCAACAAATTAAAGAGAAACGAATCAATACTTAATAAACCAGAATTGCTGAAATTATAGCCCACTTCCTTTTAGGCAAAACAGATGGGAGCTGGTGCAGTTACTCAGGGCGAAACACAAATTCAACATTTCTCTGTAACGTCTTTGTAAATTGTTGCAAACGGCGCGAACACATGTCTGGCAGCTTCTTGACAAACTCCAATTACCTCGGAGAATTCCATCCACTGATCTCAGGGTATCTCAGCCTGACAAAACATCCTGCGCTCAATTTACCCAAAATGCTGAGCCAATCCAAACCGCACTGCCTTTAACTAATGACTGGACTGTAAGTTAATGAGCAGGGAAGGAAATTGAATCAGAGCCAGCGTCTGGAAGCTCTTCAGTTGCTAAATCGTATAGCCCATGTGATATCTTCACTGCCATGAAAACAGGAAGTAAAGCAGGTCTTTACAGCAACGCCTTGTTCTTGACTTGCCAGCTGAGGTTTACTACCTTTTGTTTAGGGATGGTTCGTCTGTGGTGAAGTCAGAGAACAAACTGACCTGAACTTTTTAATTCCCCGACTGTTAGAAACATTTACCTTTATACCACTAGACTAGATTTTGTCCAATATTTTGTTTATCCATTTATCCCCGCCAAAGTCCTCCCAAAGAGGTTTTTATGACAAAAACAATCACTTCTACATTCGCCTACATTCACCTCTCATCTAAGAGGCTTCTTCAGCTCTAACTAACTGGAGGGGAGTCGCAGGCTTTTAAACACTGTGTGGGAGTGTCCTTACAAAGTCGTTAAGGACACGTGTGAGCTCTGAGTTTCAGAGTCATTAGGGCCACTTGTGGGTCACTGATCCAACCGGCCTTCATGTGGGTTGCTAGGGCCAGGTGAGCCCAGGTGTGAATGGTTGTTGAGCTGTCTGGGGAGGGAACTCAGCCTCTAACCACCTCCTCTGTTCAAAGACAGTTGTTCCAGTTCGATGTAGATGGATTCTTTTACTCCTCTTTCAAACCATCTGTCTTCTCTGGCCAAGATGTTCACATTGTTGTCCTCAAGGAATTATTTTTCTCCTTCAGATGTAAGTGGACAGCAGAGTCTTGACCTGAGGAGTGAATGGTAAGGATGCATTCACATCATTAATGTCAATAAAATGACTGTGACATATTGAAAGCCATTACTGATGGGTCAGGAAACAGAAAATGCAGATGCTGGGTTCGCAAAAGCAAAATCAGGACTGTCCGGGACTACGCCAGTGATTTTTCCACCTTTTCAGATGCATGCTGTATTGTTTTTTTGTAAATGGGCCGTAATGCAAAACCACTGATACGGTTCTCGCAAAAACAGTGTAATCACCTCGCAAATTGCCACTGCAGTAACAACAGCACAGTGACGGCAACGAAAATAGGAAATAAACAAAAAGAGAAACAGCATGTGCGACAACTTTTCATACATTTAGTCTGCGGTGTAAACTGACATTTCAGGGAGGATGATTTGCAGCCGTTCAGACGTTGCGGCGATATGATTATTTTTTTTCCTTCCTGCTTTTTCCCTGAGTAGCATCTTCCTCAGGGAGGCCTGTTTATTAAGCGCAGAAGTGTTCTTCTGCTCTCACGGAGAGATAAGCAGATGCAAGAGCGTTCAGCAGCACAAGGTGGATTTAGTGTCCTGCGCTGAAGCCCGTCATTCACAGACAGCTGCAATTAGAATGATAGCGCCTTACCATATGCTATTTTACATCCCATCCACTCCTCTGTGGGGCTCTGCCCGTCCGCAGGGATTGGTAACGCCTTTAGAGTGAGCTGAAGTGCTAACACTACTCCCCGTCTCGCTGCCTGACGCCTCTCAAGGATGTTTCCCTCGCTGCTCTCCGAAAATATGGCCAGGAGCCACAAGTGATGTCTGGAAATGAATAATAAAGCATGTAAGGACTCCACAGAGGGTGAGCGCAGACATGTGCTCGAGCTGAATTTGGATTTTTTGACAGGCTGCAACTCGGACATTTGCATAACCCCTGCAGGTTCTTTTCTCAGCTGGCACAAGCTGCTCAGAGGTCTTCTCTCTTGTATCTTTTCTTTCTGCCTGCTTTTTTCTTCTCCATCCGTCTGCCATCTGCTTCATTTATTAATTTGTTCCTTTCTTTTTATTTTTCCATCCTCGTGCTATCTGCTACAGGCATTATAACACCGGTAAAGTGGGTTACATGACTTTTCTCAACTAAGAAAAAATGCTTGGCTTCTCTTTTAATTCCAACCAATTCACCACCAGGGATCTTGCGTTCACTCCATCAGGCACGAGAAGCCCACGAGATCAGAGAAAATGGCAGGAGCAATTCTCAGTTTTATAACTTAATTTGAAGGTTGGCAATGCAATTATCTGCAGTTTAATCAGGAGAGGCTTCATTAAGAGTGCACAAAACTTTTATTGACACATGCACAATACACATAAGACATGTGAGGAGTCTTAGATCCCATCTTGATGGTATTTAAAAGGGCGTAGTTAAGCAGCGAGAATTATAGAATACCCGCCTGTTGGAGTCTGGACTGAAAGTGATAAAAAGATCTTAATTTCACAGCAACGATATGATTGGCTGA
The DNA here is from genome assembly GCF_040436345.1 of Pagrus major. Lineage (NCBI taxonomy): Eukaryota > Metazoa > Chordata > Actinopteri > Spariformes > Sparidae > Pagrus > Pagrus major. Next base: position 28,382,814 of record NC_133227.1, read on the forward strand.
TTGAGACTGTAGAAAAATGTGGTTGGTGGAAGAGTAAATGTAGTCAGCGAATCACAATCAAAAGCAGGAGAGGAGGAGGGAGAGAGAAATGTGAACCAATGAGTAGCATAAAGAGTCTTCCTGATGGAGCTTATGCCAAACCTGATCATATCACTGCAATCTGCAAATACTTAATTACGTTATGAGCATGGAACAACTTTACTGAGAATTGTGGGTTTAGAAAGGTTTCATTCTGACCTAATAGTGGTAACCAGGTTTAATACTGTACTTTTTAACTCCACCACTACTGTTTGCCCGCTATAATGAGTAGTAATTGTAAAAAAATCAAGATCTGGAACATAAAATATATGTAGACGTAGTTTTAAGATATGCTGCATAGTGGCAAAACCACCTGAAGTAATATCTCACGCAAAATGCTCTTTTCTCATCATAAATTGCAGTAAATGTTTCTTTTTAAATTGTATAATATATAATAATACCTCAAAGGGGCCATTTGTCTGCAATGAGCAGTTTTACTTTTGATACTTTAAGTACATTTTCCTGATAATACTTTAGTACTGGTGCTGAAAAGTAGAAGCAGAACACCTCGATCCTGCATTTCGAAGTGGCGTAATGGTTGGCACTGCTGACGCAAAGACAATGGGATCACTTTCCATTTTTACACAGAGTCGTAACTCGCAACATGAGTTTATTCAGCCATAGTCTATAATGGAGACATGAAAGCAGCCTGTCAGCATTTATTTTCCCAAAATGAAACACAGTCAGTGTTATTAATGTATAACCATTCAATTGTGCAATCAATATTAAATTGATATGTTAGAGCAAAAAAAAAAAGTATTTCACTGTGTGGTATTTGTACTTTTATGTAAGTAAAGACTCTGAATATTTCCTCCATCTGTGGCTTTTCTTTAAAATTCATTTGGTATAACCTCCTGTTTGACTTCCAACTGGTTGTGAAATGAGTTAATGAGCCAACAAAGCTCCTCTGGCAAATCCAGGAGTTACTAATTAATTCATGTGTTTATTCATTCTTTAGGAAATTACAAATTGAAAAATTTTGTAAATACAGCTACAGCTAAAAACTTCACAATTCAACATTAAACACGTAGGTAAAAGCCAGAGGCGATGGAGAGCAGGTGTGGTGGAAAATAAATCACTACCTTTTAACTTTCAGCCCAGAACTTCAGGATGACCAGCAGGGGCCATGCCTGGGCAGTAACATTATTTTTTTATGAGCCCATATCCCAGGATGAGACACCACATTTCACCGCTGGTTTCAGAACCTCGAAACCCCTGAAAGCAACCTGCAGCTTGGAGAGCTTTGAAGAAATATTTTATTACACCTGGGTCGAGCTCCACCTTTTAGCCTTTAGCCGCTGATAATTCAGTCTGTGGGGGACGGGAGCGGTGGGCTCCGGCTGTGATCACAGTTAATGGTCTTTTTTATATGTGCTGCAGTGAGGATGATTGGTTTGTTTCACAGATGAAACGCACGAGATCACAGCATGCAAACACATGTTCTGATCTTTGAAGACTGCGGTTTCAAGATAAAAGAGTGAGGAAATAATGTAGCAACGGCAGCAATTTCACATAAAGCCCAACATACTGTATGTGGGTATATGCTGATAGCTCACTTCCTGAGATATACAGTGCTTGTCTTTGGCTGCAGGTGCTGGGTTTTTTTTTCCACAGCAAATGTCACAGCAGGAAAAGCACAGGTGTTATTTTTAACACTAAAAGCAACTGCATTTGATTCAGGTGAGCTAAGTCTTGGTAGTGCGTGCTCACTCAATGGAACTGAGTCATCGTTAACAAAAATGAATGTGCTTTTCCTTCTGTGATGAGGGTCTTACACCAGCTCCTTTACCTATAGCAACTATCGCAACTGTAGCTGGCAAAATTAATTGAAGCAAGATGAAAAATGGAAGTTAGTATTAATTAATTTACTGTATATACTTCAAGTTTTGGAACTACAGCACCCATAATTTGGGGACTTTGGGGGATGTAAACAGGAAGTATAATGTTGCCATAAAGTCAGTGAGGAACAGGCTACAACTTTAGTTGCCTTAGTTATCATATATTGCAATTTTTTCACATTTTTAAAAGTATGCCGAATTCACTATTAGCAGTTTTTGTTTTTGATGTTCTCATGGATGTACACACACCGAGGATAACTTTAAAATGTGATAATTCTAAGGCAAGTTCTGCAGTTACAAGGAGTATTTTTTCTCTGTGATTTCAAGGCACATTCATGGATCAAAATGGTATCTCTCATGGCTGAACCAACCACCATGATAGCACTTAATGAACTGAACCTTATTCAGCCAAATCCGTATAACATCACTGACTACAACAGAATTGTGGGCATGGTTGCCGGGGCAATTCCCTGCAATTCCCAGCCCCCATTAATCCCAACATCTGCTCTCTCATCTGAACAGCTTCTGAGGGGTATGTGGTACTGCTTTAGACAAAGCACCTGCGACAAACTACAGTAGAAGCCATCTGAACGGGCCAAGATTACCAGGATTTTATGCCAGCTCGATAGTGATGGTTCTACCGGGCCTGTGCAGCCATTTCTCTAAACCATGCCGCAATTGCAGCAGCCTGGTCAGTGGCCTTACGCTTCTAGGTTTGAGGCTGTAGTTACCCCTCTAGCATCACTTCTTGAAGCATCCCACTAGTGCAGCAAATAAAGATAGAGAAAATCTCAAAGTCAAGGGGTTGAGGTGGTTGGATGGGTCATACACTGGACTTATCCCCTGGGGACTGGGGTTAGGGGACTGTGAAAAGAGAAAGAGTAATAACACAATGTAACAGCTGTAGACAAATGAGAGCAGCCTGTGTTAGGAGAACCCTACCGTATGTTGTTGTCATGCGATGCAATTACTTTCCTCCAAATCAGCTCATGCAGAAGCTGAAGCTGCATGAAAACAGTCCTACAGACAAATTCCAGCTGAACATTTCTCAGTTTATTCAACTGCACCATCTGGTTATGTCCCGTCTCCAAATATTGAACATGAAAGTAGAATTTCACGATTTGCCTGTCAGTCCAGCAGAGACCGGCCATCTGTTTCAGGTGATGTGACGATATCATTTGGCTTCAGATCAGCGAAATCCACTACAGCAAAACGTTCCCTCCAGGGGTTGACTTCTGGAAACAATTTAAGGATTTCTGAGTCAAACAAATCTGTAATTTTATCTTAAATGCTCTCACAGACGTCTCTGGTTAGTCTGGCTGAGCAGACGTCTGCTCGGGCTGAATTTGGCAGAGCTATATTTCCATCAACAAGTTCTCTGCACTAATTTGTAACGATCAAGATAAACAAAAATGCCCCAATCCAATCCTGTCTGGTTGGGGTTTAGGCCACAACAATACTTGGTTAGGTTTATGGGAAAACATGGTGTGGGTTAAAATATATCCTTTCACAACCACAACACATGAAAGGATAACGTCTTTTTTCCCCAAGTCGCTAAGCTGTGACATTACAAAAACATGATTTGTCAGCTATACAAGGATGGCCCCGGAGCAACATTAATTATGATGTTTCAGGAACAACACTAACGAGGTCATATCTTTTGGGTTTTTCTTGGTTTGGGGTTTTTCATGTCTCTGCTGTCAAACTTAAAACCGCCCTCCTCTCTGCTGTCAGCTGTCATTTCAGGCATTCGTGCAACCCTCCTCCACCCCATCCTCCTCCAGCTCTTCGTCCAGTGGCTCGGTTCTACTCACCAGAATCGACTCCCCCGTCATCACATCTCCAGGATCCTTCTTCCTCCATCACCACCACCAGTGTCTAGACTCCATCGGAGGGTTTCTATGCACAGCTTCATCAACTCCCCTAATATTATTTCATCACGATGGAGTCTAACCTCCAAAGACTTTGTCAGTCTCTTTTGCACCCATGGCAATAAATCTTCATGTTCACTCAAAAAATTAAGAGTCTCTCCTGATTAAAATGTCCTTGGTTGACCCAGGAGGAGCAGGAGGAGGAGGCGGTGGCTGGTCAGATGGGCGTCTGGACTCCCTTGCTTAGTCTGCTAACACCGCAAAGTGGACTCTGATAAGTCGTTAAAAAATAGATGGATGGCTATAAAACCTCATAGTAGGTACACATTTTTCAATGCGACTGATTTATTTCCTATAATTGGCAAGATCTTGGTTGTGTAAGTGGAGTTAGAATCAATATTTATTCCAGAAGCTGGGTTTTTTGGAGAATATCTACAGAAAGCTGATACTCGTGTGGTCTCACTGACTGGTGGAACAGATGCATTGTTAGTTTGTGCACATTTATGTGAGCAGACATTTGCCACTTTTATGTTTGGTTGTGTTCTCATCCATCAGCGGCTGCCAGGTGCTGTGTTGCATGTTATAGTCTCTGCAATGTGTTCATTGTTTCCTGTCATCAAAAGTAATTTGTTTCAAGGTTTTCTTGCTTCCTCTCAGCACTTTGTGTGTCTGTCCTGCTGTTTCTCCTTCTCTTCTTCACCTTCTCTCTCCGCAGCTTGATGATGAATGTGACTCTGCTAATCATGAGCTCTCCCCTGTCCCTCATCTGCTGGGAGACCTTCTCTCAGCTTCATCTGCTTTGTTCCCTGTCGTCCTCCCTCGTTTTCTCCTTCCTCTCCCTGTCTCAGTATTGTTTCCTCTTTCTGTCTCTCCTTCACCATCTCCTCTCGCCTCTGTTTGATGATGGATGTCGCTTCATCAGCTTCTGCTATCTGAGGGGCTCTGGGGCTTGTGATGCCAGAGGACCCAGAGGACAGCGGGCCAAGCCAAACCTTTCCCAACGAGGTGCTCATTAAACTCATCATGGGAAACTAATGAGGATGAATTTGGAGGCCGGATGTGCTTTTGTACCAAGGGAGGGCTGAGCTTCTCTCAAAATGTCTGTTCATCTGTTACACCCAGAGAACTAAAGCTGTATTTGTTTTTTTCTCTTCGGGGCTCCAGTCGTTGTCTCTTTCAATTTCTAATTTAAATAGACAAGAAACAAATATGTATATAAAATCAAACAACACAGATATTTTTAGTGATTAAGGTGCAAATATTACAACATCTCAAAACATCCAAGTCCTCTTCAGCATGTTTATTTGGTAATTAAGGTCCCTTTAGGAGTGAAATGGATAATAAATCAGGGTATGCTTGAGGGCGCGACTACGTTGTGATTGACAAGTTGCTACAATGGCAACTTCCTTGGTCAGATCCACCTCTCGCTCCTCCTCAGCTCCACCCACTCGTCTAATCCTGGTCACTTCTGGCTCCAAAAAAACCAAGATGGTGATGGATGTAACTGCTAAACTCTTTAATTCATTCTATGATTAATACACAACACATTGTGGAAGTCTTGCTGCTGAGCTTTATTTGTGTAACCAACTATTTTTTGGTATGTTAGAGTCAGTTATGATTTGCACAAAATAAAAAATAAATCTCAGTTTCACTTGGTGTTCAGTCTGAGCACACCTTGCCACATTCATGGTACCCAACTCTCAGGCCCCCTCTACCTTAACTATAAGTAAGCTTCTGTGTGCACAGGGCTGTGAGAGTGGCTCTACAAGTCTGTGGCAATATACTGTATTATATGCATGAGAGATATATGCATTTAAAAAATATTCAGTCAGGAAGACTTCCATTGCTGCACGGACATGGACTCTGTATACCCTTTTTCTATTAAAAACCCAATGGAACATCAAAGAAAGTTATAATTAAAATAAAAATAACTGGGCAGGTTGTTATTTCTCCATTTTGCAGATAAATGAGCTCCTACAACTTTATAAATGTAAAAAACACAACATGCACAATGCAGCAGAAGCATAAAGATGATTTCAAAGTCTCTCTGGCTTTTTACCTCCGGTTTAAAAGTGCTTTTCTTCATTACCTTGTGTAATTTGGATTCACAATGGTCCAGGGACTATCAACCCGTCTGTGTCATTTAATTATGGGTGTATGAAATGAGAGTTTTTCCTCCCGTACTCCTTTAATGTTTCCTGGAATTGATAAGAGAGAGGAAGCTCATCACATTACATTGCAGAGCTGTGATCCTCCTTTGTTGCAGCTCACTCGCACTAATGGGCCTCATCAGCGTCGCAGGCAGATACTCGACTATTAGAAGAGACAGAAGTCGTAATGGGAAACACAGAGTAGGAGGGTGAGAGGGAAGATGGGTGGTGGTGAGGAAAAGGGGGGAAAAAGGGAAGAGGAAATGCCAAAAAAAATGCAAAATTGGAAGGAAAAGAGGACTGTGGCAGGTCAAATTAACGTCTGAGGTTATTATTATTCAGATAACCCATGACTGATTCATTTAAACTGATGTTTCTATTACCAGTTGGAATGAATAGCAATGACTGACCTAAATAACACTATTTCATGTGCATGTTAAAGTGACAAAGACTTCTCGTGTTAGAGTCATAAAAGTACAGCTCATCCTCACCAGAAAAACGTCTGTATGAGTCATTTGTGCTGGCAGCTAAGTACGACTCATACTTACAATTATTGTTAGGGAGCAACCTGGGCTGGCTAAGAAGGATATCGGGTGTTGTAGCATAAAAGCAACGAAGTCTGCATGAAGAGGAGGAGGACAGGATTGGTGGTAAGGGGAAACAAGCACAGGACTTTACTCCGAGATGTCACCAAGGAGTTCTTTAAACTTCATGACATACTTGAATGGTAGCTTCAAAACTAGGGGGCAGCAAAATCACTTACTGCTGCTTAATGTACTGGACATGCTACTCTTTGCTGTAGCTATCTTTGGCTGTCATGTCTACCTGCCGTCAAGTAGCTTGCATGTACAGTAGCTCAGGTAGCTGTGGCCCTATTAGCTGACTGGAGTCTGCCCCCACCTTGGATGACAGGGGGTGGAAGGGCATCACAAGCCAACTATCAAGTCAACCGACCTCCTACTGAAACACAACTGGATACCAAACTGGGACTGAATACTGCTGGTGAGACTGTCAGATGCCAGTTTGAAGACAGGGGATACAGTATGGAGGTGATTGACAGGGGCTATGACCAGGACTATGACTTTGGGGGTTAGAAGACATGGCAGGTGGGGACTACAGAGTATTTTGGCGTCTTACTTGCCAAGGATTCATTTTGACAATACCAGAGGTGACTGTAGAAAAACAAACCAAGACTGACTTTTTGTGACTTTTATTTCAAAACTTTAAACTACATCACGTATGTAACATATCTTTAACATGACAAGACATGTGACTTGTAGCATACTTATTTTAACCCAAACCATGATCTTTTCCTAAACCTAACCAAGTAGTTATTGTACCTAAACCTAACCAACCTGGCATTATTTGACTGTCACCGGTAATCTCTGATGTTCAGATGTCATAATTTCCTTGTCGTTGTGGGAACGGTCATATATGTTGTTTTAGAAGTCATTGGCAATCGACATATTAAGTAGTTGAGCAATGAGGAAATGTTGGGGACATCCAGACTCTGTCCCTTTGAGTCAACACTGGTTTAACATTGATGAGGCCAGATCCCTGATCATTCATTTGCCTAAAACAGTTGTTGGTTTAACCCAAACCTTCATCGTAACCAAGTCTGCTTTGTGCCTTATAATAGTAATAATCTGTAACAGTTTTGAAAGGCACTGACAAATGGGATCATACAGCCGACGGGGGCATCAGAAAACACTTCTGTGTTGTTGTGGAAACAGGATTTGCTGGCCCAGGAACACAGGTCCAAGCCTGTGAGCTGACTCTGGCCCCGAGTTGGCCTTAGTGCTTCTGACTGAAAGTTGATTCTGAGCCCAAATAATTATCTGAACCCCTTAAACCAAATGACAAAATGGGGGCAGATATTTGGGGCAGAGCCAGGTTACATTTGGTCCTCCAGTGCCCCAAACTCAGTTGACTGTGCTGACGCTCAGCCGTAATTGGCCACATTAGCCCTGACAGTCTGGTTTTTTGAGATAAATGGTAGAATAACTAGGAATAGAATAACTACTTAAGCAAGAGCTGTCATAGCCATGATGATCAAATTGGCAAATTAAGAGCACAACTTGCAGAATCTCAAATTGAATCAAATGTGCTTGCCAACACAGCAACGAGCGCTGGACATTAAAGAAGGAGGATCTCAAGGGGTCCAACTTTAAACTGCTACAATCATCAAACTGTGAATCATCTAAAAGGAGTAACAAAGGCAACGAATCAGCAACGATTGAAGTTTTTATTTCTAACTTAAGTGAAAAAAACAAAGTTTTCATTTCTGTGTTATGTTTGGGCACAAAATGAATGGTGATGGTACTACGGATGACATCACAATGTGTTTTGAGCAGTTTAAGATTCATGGCCAAAATTGAAATTCTACTTAAGTATCAGATAAAGTGTTGGACAGATCACTCGCACACATACACACTGCTGCTCATACAAGTAAAACTACACTAACACACACATACACACAGCATGTCACCATCACTTCTTCAACACACGCAATGAATAATCCATCAAGTTCAGAGGTGACAGACTGCAATCAGGAGCAATTTGCCCTCCTTCAAAAAAAATCAACACAGGTGAGTGTTCCTTCCAATACTGAGACAAACTGACTCAAACACTTGTGACTCCCACGTCGTCTGAGGCGAGGCGAGGCGAGACGAGACGAGGCAGCCTCTGCAGTGCTGGGCACGTTTTTGCAGCTGAGAAGAGAAAAATATAAAACCAGAATAATATACAGACTCGACAGACAATATACTGCTTATATTCTTCTTACCCAGACCGACACTTTATTCAGTAATCACAAATTTCAGATCAACACTGAAATATTTTTGAATAATTATATATTATATAGTTATTTTTCCTCCATATAGGTGCCAAATGTACGGCAGTAAACCTGTTTTTTCTGTGTATTTATGTGAACTATTGCTGTAATTATGTTTTTACAACCTTCTTGAAGCTGTAGATTTAGTAATAAGACATTATAACATTTCACTCACCATGTTGATTGTAAAGACAGGGTGATAACAGAACACCCAGCCGATAAAATAAGTCTATTCTATATATTAATCCCATGAAAAACTATTAAAAACACTTTTTTTCACACTTCACATTTCTTCTTACCTATACTGCTATTTACCCATCTTGATTATTTTGGTATGAGTTGTGTCTCACCACGCAGAAGGAAGCATGCATTACTCATGGACGAGAGACAAGTCCATCCATCCATCATCCATCCATCCAACCATCCATCTGTCGGTCCATCCATCCATCACCCATCTTTTATATACTGTGCACAAGGGTGTGGACCTAAAGGCTCTTCCTAGGTTCAGAGGCCTATTGATGGTGACATGGTGTCATCCATAATGCATTTCTCCCTTAAGGGGGTCTGCCTGACAGCAGTGCAGAGCAATATTCTGCATTCATGTACAAACACAAACACACATACACATACATAGCCTACACACATACATAATCACACACACGCACACAGACACGCACGCACGCATCTCAGAAATCTCTGTGATTCAGATCCATTATGGATTTCAGGAGCCGTCTCTGACCACAGACAGTGTGGCTCCAATTTATCTACATGAGATGCGACAACGACAAGAGTGCAAACTCTGCTGTTGATTATCAAGTAGGCACTGAACACACACACCCAATGCACGCTCACACACACTCTTGCCCGCGCATCCCGAGAGTTGACGAATAGGCTTTGGAGGTGATAATCATGCAGCCAAACATGCACAAACATTTGTTCTCCTGTGGTGTTGTCTGCTACGAGGTGGCCTCTCTTGTTCTGCTCTCACCGACATCAGTGAGGTCAGCAGGTGAAGGCGACGCACCTGCTGGAAAAACAAATGTGGACAACGCTCCAAAATCTCAAGTAGCTGATTTCAACAAATACTCGAAGATGAAACTCTGTGATGCACTTTGGATTCTGAGCTCCTGTTTAGTAATGTGGTGTATGTCTTAAAGTTTAAGTCTGGATATATTCTCAGTCATGCTTTATTTTAGATCCACAAAGGCTGCGCTGTTTCAAAATTTGTTGAGGTTTGATCCCATTTTGATCGGTCTGGCCTGCAGCTGCTGGGTGTATCTGAAAAGTCATCGAAAGAACGAGAGGAGAGAAAACGGGAGTAGGACGGTGTCAGGAACAGAGGCCAAGTCCAACTTCCCTCAAAAAGCCTTAAAAATGTCTTCAGCCCCAGGGAAGTCGAACTTGTCAATAAAGTGCACTGACTGAGCAGGTGTTTAGTGCCAACAATGTGCTGAATCAATCAACGTCTCTTCTGACTAGTTTTCGAGGGCAGATGATGGACACCTCAGTATTCAAGGAGCTCATTGCGGTCAATAGATCAGTTAAGTCTTGTCTCAGTACTTCCGACGGCTGCTTCACAAAGTCTTTGCTCTCCTTTGTGCTCTGTGAAGTTTTTCACAAACCGGTGTGCCACCAGAATATGTGGGATTCTGTCTCTCAAGTCACAGACCATAAGTTTAGAAAAGCAGTATATTTATGGTGTATCTAATTCTCATGCCTTTTACATCTTTAACAGTAAAATCCCCCACAGTCAGAAGCCCAGTCGGTAGTTTTTACCTGTAGCCTTTTGCTTTCAGAATTTACTCTCCAGTCCGTCTCGCTGTTACGCTGCAATGGTCACAGTGATGTGATGTACTTTTGGGAGACAGTGACAACATATTCAGTTGTTTAGTTATAAGGAAGTGTTGTGAAAAAGGCTGGTAGGACAAAGTAGCTTATGACTTAAGAAGTAATAAAAGTGTTGGGTACAGTCTAAGTATCCAGGAGGCACAGTTCATAATTCCTCGCAGAAAAAACAAGAATCTCAGGAGAAGCAGGAAGCATATACTGGCATAATAAATGCACCAATATGCACCAAAATGATCTTATTTTTCTACAAACAAAAACTTGTATCATGAGAGTAATTTGTGACTCGACTCATGCTGGCTTAAATATTGGATTCTGTCGGTGCCAGTTGGAGTCGACGTTTTATACTGAGCTGCAGCGAGCACTGTAAGTTATCAAGAAATATGTTTTTCATCTCTGAGTCTTCTTCAGATTTCTGTGCACATATCTTCACAACTAACACAATCAAGAAAAATCATGAATCTGACCTCAAAGGGAACTGGAAACATAGAGGACGGACAAAAAACGCTTAACGTCTGGAGACGTGCAGGCCATATGTTTCTCACGAGCTGCAAACAGACGGTTTAAAATTCAGAGTGGGTGGGAAAAAAAGGAAAGCTGCTGTAAAACTAAGTGGAAGCAAATTAGCACAAATTAACAACAGGACATTGATTTTTAGCTCTTAAAGGTTAATGTGGTTTGTGACTCTTCTGTCTGAGCGACTGTCCTGGGAGAGGAAGAGGCGGAGAGAGAGAGTGAGTCAGAGGGAGAGAGAACGCCAGAGAACGGAGAGAGAAACGCAGTCGTCCATATTTTTATCTAGTGCTGTGTGCTATGAAGATGGATAGACACCGAGGTTGAATAATAAGAGGAGATATCATTTATTAAAAAGAATTAAAGAGAGTTTTAAACTACAGCAGAATTGATAATAAACCCAAGGAGAGAATGGGTGAGATGAGGTACGACTTTCTGCTTTATCCGTCATTACTCGCCTGATAATAAGGATTATTTTTTTGATTTGAACAACTTCATGCCACCAAACATCTGTCTGCACACAGACATTTTAAATAATGAAAGCTACTTAAAATCCAGCCTTGGAATATCACATTTTTCAATCAATGTGGTCCAATCCAGGTGTCTCCATAAAGATTCTACATGTTTTATTAGCTCCTTGTAGCTTGTCCATATTTTTGAACCCGATATTAACCTCTGATGAACTTTGCATACATTGATTTGGATTTTGTCCCCCATCACTAACAATTGAATTTGCATTAGGAAGCGATGGGATCTCTCCATGGTCAGTACGAACAGGAGGAATGTTTCCAACAAGTAAGAATCTTAATGTTGAGGTCACTCACTGTCGCGGGTTGAACGTCATGAGCTCAGAGTTGTATGAGTCTATGGGTGAGTCATTACTGAGGGGTGCAACAATTTGGTGGGTTTTTTCTTTTCCACATGCAGGTTTGTGTGTTTATAAAATACGGGGTTATCAATTCCTGAAGACACATAAAGACAGTGAGTGGATCAGTTTAAAGGGACTGAGGGGCCAGAAAAAAAGACTGAGGAACAGAAAAACAGCCAACCAGTGTTGATGTGGTCATAAATGTCTGGCTCGGGGGGTCATCTCCTCCATGACCAATGACCAATGGCAGCCCAGGACGGTCCTTATCAGCAGCCGTGCACATGGTTTATACACAAACACACAAAGCACACACATCTGGCAGCACAAACACTATAATAAAAAGGTGTTCAGTAAAAAAAAAAAGCCTCATTTGGATTCACACACACACACTGCTGCATGAAAGTGTGTTTAGAAATATGTGTTTGTGTGTAGTGTAGCGTATCATTCTTCTGGGTGTGTGTGTGAGTTTGTTCATGTGTGTGTACCTGTACATTTACACAGATGTCAGTGTGTGTGTTTAAATGTGTGCGTTGTTCATGCCTGGATTCTTACAAAGTAAAATACCGTCATTTATATTCATACCCTCCCGCCTGAGGAGAGAGAGCAGCTCACTTTGTATTCGACACTAATGCACATAAGACACGGACCCATTTTATAAATAATGATTCCTCCTTCAGGCTTCTGGTTTCCCTCTACTGCTCTCCTATAGTTTTCCACTGACTTTCATATCTCAATGTATTTATTTTCTATATTATTAAAATGTAAGTTTACATTCCAATTTGCACGTTCGCCACCACATGCCTGGTTTACATCTTAAAACATACATCCAAAGAAATATCAAGGGAGCAAGTTTTCGCTGTTTAACTCGCTGCCACACATGGAGAACATGATTATAGGGAAATGTTGAAGGCTGTTTCTTTTTTTTCTTTATGTGCAGCTGAATTTAAGGCCTTTTTTTGTTGGATTTACTGCTGTCCTGAATAAATATACCTCATTCATAACAACGCTGTACTAAAGCCCAGCAGATGATCCACCAAAACTAATGGAGTGGGACACGTTGTAAAGTGCAGCACCGTGGCCCTGAGGAGGTTGCGAGACTCTCCACTTATTGTCTCATTTGTTTACAGTACTTCTGCTTCAGGATTAATGGGGAAAATGCAGCAGTGTAAGAAACTGTTCACAACCAAAACTTAAGAGTTACAATTAAGTGGAAGTCTAGTGTTTTTTATTTCCTGTCTTGTTGCGTTTGATGCTTTTGTAACCAAGTAGAGAGAATGTGAAGTATAATTATTTCATTGTCAGTCGTATTTTCTGTTTATAGTACATCAATCTGCCTGTCAGACTTATTTCTTCTAACATAACAGAGTGGACGATTCCTGTTGGATAGATAACACAGTGTGAATTTGTATTTAAAAGCAAGAAGTATTGGTTTCATAGACAAGATTATTGATGGAGGCAATCCATGCACCATGTGTGTCACAGTTTAACTATTTTGTTTTTGCGACATCTTGATGAGTACATTTCCAGCTAAGCTAAATTAGCGTAGGGTGAGTTACGCCTGTTAATCCTTCCTGCTGTCGAATATTAAGAGTGTCTAGAGTTTAAAGTGAAAAGAACATTTCTGTAAAAAAAAAACAAAAGTAAATTATAGCTCATTTCTTTTTGCTTTCATTGCTCCTCATTGAGTTCTTCTGCTGAATGTTGTTAAATGGACACACTGCAGCCTGTCTGTCTTAGTTATGGACTGTCAGTGTTAACAGTTTCATTTGTGCTCAGGGGGAGACGGAAGATGATAAATGCACTTAAATGTTTTATTGGTGAAATATTACAACCATGAATTATGGCTTTTAATGTTAAAAATACTCATTTATGTTTGATGTTACAAGAAACACTGAGAATTTGGAAAATTTGATGATTCCTTAATGGCCATAGATAGCAGAAGAGATATAATCTACTGTGCACCTTGGACCTTGGATTTTTGGATTCTCTCCTCGTCGAAGGAGATGGTGAGCCACTGTTGGACCTCGTCATCCATCATTCACGCAGGCAATCCCATTCTTCACTATCTCAAGAACGCCTTGAGGGAAATTGTTTAAATTTGGCACTAATGTCCACATGGAATGAACTGATTAGATTTCGGTGGTCAAAGGTCAATCTAACTTAAAAAAACAAACACTTTTTCGGCCATTACACAACAATTCATGTGATAGTTATGAAAGAATTTGACACAAGTCTCTAATAGGATGAAATGATGAAGTTATGACTGTGACATCACAATATTCTGCAAGAAATGGTCTTGACATTATTCCATAGCTTGCCATGGAGGCGTACAACCATGTCATCAGTGTGGTGGGACAGTGTCTGACTGTTAAACTGTGAAGTAATAAAATGTTTTATTTATGCTGGTGTTGTGTCTGCGGCTCTTTTGACAAAAGAAGAAGTCTGTCAGATGTGAGCTGTGATATACAGGAGGAGGTCAGGAGGAGGCAGCGCCGGGACATGATGTGATCTGTGTGGCAGCTCTATGATGAAGAGATCATCCAGAGAGGGATGTGATCCTCCTGAGCAGGTGACCTTTCCAACAGATACACCGAGAGAGACCGGGAGAGACAGAAATACACGAGGACCGTCAGGCTCTAAGTGACACTGACATTTGTACACTGCAGTATGTCGATGTGCTGGCATGTAATCATCCACATAAATATAACTGGAATGGTTTCTCTGTAGCTGCGTCACTTTTCACCGTCAGATCCTCGTGTTACCTGCAGATTTGTACTTTTATCCACATTCTCAGCCTTCTTCTGGAGCTTTATTTTCAATGGAAAGCATGCTTCACTCAATTTATAGCAACTGTTGCAAGTAAGCTTGACGTAGTCTACACAGCCATGCTAGCAGCTCTGTGAGGCTGTACAGCACTGCTTGAAGATAAATACTAGCATGACATGGGTCTTTACCATATTTACCATGATTATCATCTAAGTTTAGTGCATTAGCTTGTGATTAGTGCTAATCAGCAAATGTTAGCATGCTAAGGCTGATGGGATTGTCATTGGGTTTGCAGGCATTTGGTCATAATCCAAAATATTGGAAAAACTTTGATGGTGGCGCCAGATTAAAAATTAAGGGATTACCAGTTATTACAATTCATCCTCTGGACATAGTGAATATCTGAGCCACCAGCACGATTCATCCCTCAACAACACTGCTGCATTATAATGACAACGATAGTGTTTATGTGTTTTAATTATGCCAACCAAAGTGTAAATACATTTGAATAGAAAGTGAGAGTACACCTTGATTAAAATGCAAATGGAGTAGGCCTGTGTGTCATTCAATTTATTTCAACGTTGATTGGGCACCTGCAAACTCAACCGAACGTTCAGCCTGTTTTTATTCTTTACACGTTTATAGGAAATGGTTTTCAGAAAGTTGTTGGTCGTTAGCAAGGATAAATATTCTGAGGGAAAGTTTAAAAAAAAAAAAAATGACTCTTATCTTTCCAAATAAGATCAAATCAGCTAATTGGCAAATTCTTCAAACACTCCTGAAGAAAAAACAACAGAATATTGATTTTATAACTAATATCTGATGTCTTCACTTTTCAATTTTCTGCCTTTTAATTTTTGGGCTAATTAGATTTCACTATTTGGCGCTGAAGAGATAACAGCATGAATGAGGAATTGCTTAACGATGGATGCTACTGTAGAAGCCCTCATTAATGATTTTCACATGGGAACCAAGCGAGTAAAATAATAAGAAATAAACTTTTGTTTCTCTGGTTGTTGTTTTACTATTCTGTGTTTTCCTTAAAGACATCGAGAGAACAGAATAACTTAAATTCAGTCATAAAGTGCTTTTCTCTTGAGAATGTCACAAACTCCGCTCTACGCTTTGAAGCGTAAACTAATGAAACCGAGTCAATTCACTTATTTCTCAAGCAGGTACTTTAACAAAGGTTTTGTTGACTCTGAAATGATCATGGAAATCGTCTGTTTTTTTAAGGTTTGGTAATAAATATTTTTAATGGGCTGCACGCTGACATGACATCAAAGATGGGTATTCTTCCCTCTTATTTCTGTCAACTGGGGAAACAACAACCTCATTAATATTAAACTGAACTTTGTCAAAGAACACGAACAGCTTCACTGGTGAGATCCAACTGTGTTTTATCTCTAATGATCCGAAGAGAAAATTTAGAGCTGCTGCAAACCTTTGTTGCTTCAGTCCGATTGCAAAGGTCCTTCTTAATCAAACTGCCCTTAAAGCGCAGATAAAGAATGTTTCAGTTATATAGTTGAACCAAATTGTTAAAAAACATACTAAGATGTTGTAATCAAATCACCTCTGGAAAGCTAAATAAGTACTCAGATCCTTTACTTAAGTAAAAGTACTAAAACACTGTGAAAATACTCAGTTTTAAGTAACTGAGTCATGCATTCAACACTTTACATAAGTAAAAGTATGGAAGTATAATCAGCTAAATCGTCGTCCTGTGAGAACCATTCATCTCTGAAAAGTCTAAATCTGTTTTCAGCTTTGTGACGAAGCTAATCCAGCTAATCTGCGAAGGTTTTTAAAGAGTTTATTTAGCTTAAGAAGCAGGAGAATGTTCTCAACACATAAAGGAACACTTAATCCTTCATTTATCACAAACACTCAATAAAACTAATTAATCATTTAACTAAAGCTGTCAGACAAATAAGTAAAATGTACAATATCTGCCTCTGAGATGTAGCAGTGTAGTGTAGAAGTATAAAGTTGTACAAACTGCTCAAGTAAAGCAGAAGTAGCTCAAAGTTGTACTTAGAGAAAATACAAGTAAACTCTTGGGAAACTAAATCAAAAGGAGCTGCAGAAATTGATTAACGCATCGTATGCATGACATTGCCATTTATTTTCCATTTTGCAAAGTCTGAAAAATCTTCTGATTTATAATGACAGGAATTAAAGTGTCAACAAATGAGTAAGTATCATATTCTGGTTTGGAAGTTGAGAAATTATACAATAAAAAGTGATATCTTGCTGGAATTTCAGGTGAAAAATACATTTCTTTTTTAGATACACTTTGAAAAACACTGAAAATGTAAAGAAAGTTATCCACTGGACGTATAAATATGCAAAAGTTGATATTTGAAAATGTTGTCAAACTTTGTCAGTGGGAGATAAATACCTCATCAACATGCAACTCGTTTCTTCACTGTATTTTTATTCAAAACATACCCTTTCCACCTCAGTGCATTTGGACTGAAACGTCAGTTCTGGAGCCTTTAGCTTGACATTAAAGATTATGGCACAAGTGCAGCAATTTTTTTTAAATATTATACTCACCATATTCGAAGGCCCAATCGTCCAAAGATGAACGTGCCTGAACGTATTGACAGGCTGACCTTCAGTTCAGGTAATGAGAATGAAAAACCAAGTAGACAGATTTTTTCCTTTTCTTTTCTCCCAGAGGGGCTCGTCTCTATTAGGGCAGGAGGAGGAGGAGGAGGAGGAGGAAGGACGGTAATGCCTTTAACGTCTCTGCACCACCCTTCTTATGACGGAGCAGCTGAGAGGGAGACAGATTTAGGGAAAGAGAGACATTCACAGGGACAGACCAAGACTGGCATTTCTCTCCACCACCACTGCCACCTCATCCTCCTCTCTTCCCTCTATTCCTCCTCCCACTTAGCAGAGAGTTAAAAAGATGAGATCTTTCAAAGTAGAGGAATTATATTAAGCTTTCCTCTGGGGTTATGTTGAGCTGCGGCGGCTTTTCTCAGCGCAAACACAACGAGGTGAGCCGGCAGGGCAGAGCTCGCCTGGGGAGATGAAAATCTGCGACTAAGGGCCCGTCTTTGCAGAGAGCTGTCATTTCTGTTTACTGGTTAGCACCGTGGCGAGTTGGCCTTGGATGCTGGTTCAGGCCCAACACCACCGAGGATTTCTCCTTTGTGTTTTCCTCTCCAAATACTCATCAACATATCTGCTACTGTTGTCCTCCTCAATGTAAAACAAACCTTCTGTACGCCTCCTACTTCCTCCAACACCTCGACTCGGCTGAGTTTCCCACCTTGTTCTTGTATCTGATTATCAATGTAATTACAATGTGGTTCTAAGATATTAAAGGCTGCAGGTTATTTCAACATCGATAAAGAAGAGAAACACGAAGCTCTTTATTAAACTGCAGGCAAGATCATGTAAAAGAATAATGTGTGCCATAATGACATACACACCATCTGAAAAAAAGAAGTGTTAAAGGTGTCTGTGTATATGAAAACATGGAAAACATGTCAAAGACCTTGTGCAATATTAACTAATAATAATAATAATAATAATAATATAAACAAAGAGTGACAGAAATACCTAAGTGAAAAAATGAATTGGTTTAATCAATCATATATTCGCATTCTACCTCATTTACACTGCTTCTAATTAGTTTATATTGTGAAACTGACGAATGCAAGAGGCAACTATTTTTACACAGAAAAACACACATGTATCTGGATTTGACTGACTTGTTTGCTTGATGAACGTCATCTGTTTTTCTTCGCTTCCCTGTGAAAACTTTTTCCATCTTGTACTTTTCGTATTGTTTTGTTGTCTCAATCTTGACAGCTGCTGTCTACTGTATAATCAGGCCACTTTCACCTTTCATGCCAAGGAAAGCAAAGTGAAGAACTATTAACTTTAAGGATGACTTCATTCCAGCAGTCATTACAGTGCAGCAATAGATGGCACTATTAGTTGCACCTGAGTTTGACCAGATATCTGCTGCGAAAAAGGTTTTCTACTTTTGAATACATCGCTGGGGAGAGGTCTGGCTGCTCCCATTCTCATTTTGGTATAGCAAGGGGGGGAAAGCACCCTGCCTTGTTTGTATTCCTTCAAACCAATCACAATCGTCTTGGGTGGTGCTGATCCCAGGATGCAGCGACGGTGCCCCTTCAGAACAGTGTAGGGGGGAAATGTTTTGTATTTGGGGAGGCGAGTCCGTCTCTCAGCAGAGAGGGGGTGGAAGAAGCAGTCAGTCTCCTGTTTGTGAAATCACTCGATGGCGGTTGTAGGCCATAGGGTGGGCATAGAAGCTCATAGTGCTCAAATGAGGTGTCAGTCAATCGTGTAGAGGTTGGCAGTCATCTTCAGTAACTCTGTATTGCAGTTTAAAGGCTTGTAATGGTTTTGCTTTGAGTTTTTTGACAGATAAAAGCATGAAAAGGATTCGTAATCTTGCTGTCTGCGTTTATGCATAGGATACTGTGTTTTAGACTAAACATTTTACTCACATTGATCTACGGGACATTTGGGAATAAGAATAAAACAGCTTTTGAAGCTGTTGGAGTTTGATATTCTACTGAAAGACCATGACGCTCCATCGGTGAGTCACCTAAACTTTGTACACGCTTGTTTGTAGGCTAGTTGGTTTGTTTATCTGCTGATTGTTCCTGCCTGATGTGGCTTTATCTTGAAATGATTTACATTAACTGAATCACAAGAATCTAAGCTTTCTAACAATGTATGGCAGAACTATTCACTTAAATTGAGGCATTAGCTTTGTTTGTATTGTTTGGCGAACTAGCGAATGATAACAGTTTGGCTAAATCCCCACAAAAGACGAGGTAAAACTTGCTATTTTTAGCATGTAGTGACAAGAAATTTGAAAACGGTAATACACTGATAGCAGAAGCGAGGCGAACACGGCCTGAAGTAGCAACAGTAGGCTTATATTAACATTTTACGTCTGGTTTCTTTCTGGCATTTCTTCTGATTATTTGTATCATCTTTAAAGTTTTGGAATCGAAATAAACTATAAAACTTCATGCAACATCAAATAATTGCACATATTCTAAGCACAATTTCAAAAAACTGTCTTTTTCTCCCCAGGTTTCTCGCGTTTCTTTCCTGTCTTTTTATGTATAAATTGAAAATGCACATATATCAAATCATAATCAAAGTTCACATGTTCACCCCTGTGTCAAGCTGTTTCCGGCCTCTTGCCCTGTGCATGCTGGGACATGCTCCAGCAACCTGACAAGCAATAAGCGCACTGAGAAAACTAACAGATGGATGGATGTGGTTGTTTCTGAATTTTAATTCTGCAGTTTTCAACCCGGCTTAGAGGTGAGTGACAGCAGCAATCACACTTACACGGCCTAAATGCTGTTTGCTGAAATTAAACTGAGATGGTACATAACACTGCGTGTCCCGTTTAGCTGCCACTGCCTCTGGGGAGGGGGAAAAATATGATTTTTCACTGGTGCTCCTCAAATGTTAAGGCTCGCAATCTCTGCAGGAAGTGCCGATGTCCTCGCCTCACATCAGATTAAATTGCCCATCTAATTGGGGCAACATGGCTCCTCTTTAAAAGGAAGAGGAATCAGTACTTCAACATACAAGCACATGATGACAGTCTGAGGGAGAGGGAAGCCTTAAGGCAGACCAGGAAAGACAGGAACACATTGAGGGAAACATAACTGGAGATGTATAGATACGGGAGGAAGAGCTGCATGCTCCTGAGAAATTGGAAAGCATCCTGACCGTAAAATCACTCTCCTCTTGGAGGATAATCAACTGCTACACCTCTACACAGTCAGCCTTTCCTGCATCATTACATATTGGCATGTTCTGAAACCCTGTCATATTAATTAACCTCTTTCATTCAGCTCCAGTTGTTACTGTAAGCCTGTCAATGCAGCTAATCAATGCATGCATAATCACGTCAGAATAGATCGAGCCCTGAAACAGTAGAGTTCACTCTGCCTCCTTTAGATCACAGCTCATCTCACGCTCCAGATTAATATTCATAATCTCCAGTATTGTTCCCACAGGATTGTGTTTTGTAAAATGGTCGATAAACATTGAATGAGAGGTGATGGGGTTAATTGCTCAAACAAAAGGTCAAATCAATTATTGACAAACACAGTCTGTGGAGGGTGGAGAGCTGACGTCGTGATGCTGAAGAGGAAGATTTGTGACTCAGTGGCTGAGGAGGAAGAGGAACCACTCAGCTTTAACGAACGTAATGAGGACTCTTGTAAACGAGGAATTTACAAGAGCTTCTAATCATTTTACCAGATGTGTAGAAGTTATTCATGTTGTTAATGTATTTTTCCTACAATTTGTGTAATTTGTCATTGTTTAATTTGTCAACTACAGGATGACTGTGGGGTTTGTTTTAATAGCCTATATGGCACATGTAATGTGTTGGCAGTTTGATGATTAAGTGTTTCACATTCACCTATGCAGAAATAAAGACTAAATTCTAACAATCTTGTGTACGTTAAGCTCTAAACCTTTGTGGCATTCTGTTCCTGATTGATCCGCAGTAACATTAGATGATCTCGCATGTTTTCTCGTGAAGTGAGACTCTCCTGATGGTCCCCTGACAACAAGATGAGAGACCCAGCTTCTTTGGGGGGAAAAAAATAGGAAACCCTTGATCAGACGAGTCCAATTTGGAAACTTCTCAAGATTAGTCCAAGGGGAAAATTGTTTTGCTTTGGAGCCTTTATAATCCTGAAAATGAAACAGATTCTTCCATGAGAGCATAACGTAAATCCCACATTTGTGTAGTTTCTCCAAGTATATCTTCAACTGCAAACTCTCGAAGGTGGTGAGAATATTTTTCTCTGGCTCCCTAATGCATATCTTCTTATATTCAGGCCAATGTGGTATATACTGTATATTTTGAGTTGTCCTTGCGACTAGATGGAGGACTCTGAAATGTGATATTTCAAATCAAATTATATGTATATAGCCCAAAATCACAATCAGACACAATCGCCTCAGTGGGCTTTATAATCTGTACAGTGAACAACATCCTCTGTCCTTAGACCTCCTTTAGACTCGAGTGGGAAAAAACTTGCCGTATTGAGAGCCACAGAGGAGGGATCCCTCTCCCAGGACGGACAGACATGCAATAGATGTCGCATGTACAGCAACAAAATCAGAGTTTACAATTTGCATTGACAGAATACCTGATACAAATTATATAATATATGTAAAGTGTGTGGATCCAGGAGGACGACTGACCAGGCCGAGGCATCGCCAAGCGGTGCCCAGGCCACATGACCTCCTCTCCACCGTGGTGACCCAGCGGAGATGATGATCCAGATCCGTCAATATGTGAGGCAGCAGGAGCCAGGAGAGGTAGAAGTTCCCAGGGGCCTGTGGTCCATCAGAAGGGAGCCTGAATGAAAGAGAAGAGGAGGAGGAGGAGGAAGAGGAGGAGGAACACTTTTCCTTCATATAAAACTGAATGTGAAGTTACTCTTCATACTAATTTACTCCTACTGTACAAAGAAATCTTGGTTATCGACAGTGAAACTTTGTAAAAGCTGACATCGATTAGTCACAATGACTCCTGTGATTGGTGTGCAGCACATCCTGACTTATAGAGCCATTTGCTTCTGATTCAAAATTGATACATTACTCCAAAATGATGATACAGTGTAATTAATTGCCGAGTTGATTCTGATGTATTTTGTCTCATGATCACTTTTGGTTACTAGACGTTAATAGCAACATTGCAATTGCAGTTTCCCCTGGATGTTTTATTTCACAATAACTTTGCGATGTTAGCAGAGAGCTGATCTTTATTTCAAAATGGGAACCTGCATCTGCTGCAAAACTGTAAATCCTCACACCATCTTGATCAAATCTGAAGGAAAAAGGTACCCGTGACTCCCACTGACAGCATATTCCAAGCCAGTTAACTAACTAAATGTGCAGATGGGGATTTTCTTTATAGACTTCAGAAGCATTTTGGAAGCAGGCATCCAATTTAGGACCAAGGGATCCATAAAGAAACTTCCTTCTACAATGATATGATTCTCGGGTTGTTTGAGGACATGATGGTGGTATCATGTGACTACCTCTTGGGCCTTTGATGTGCCCCGACTGACTGAGTGAAGAACAGGTGTTCTGGTTTGAGCTGCTGTTAAATGAACACTAATGCAGGCACGGATCAAAAAAAAAACACAACACTTAAAATGCTAAAGGTGTATGGAGTTAGTCCTCACTTATTTCATGTTACATTTCCGCTGACATTAACATCAAGTGAATACAGCGAATGTGCAAAATGTATCAACAGTGGTGTAAGCATCATATTTATTCTCTATAGGTCCTGAGAACCTTGACAATATTTCTGTAAAGCTGTTATCTTCTGGGGATTATAGCTGAGAGTTGCTGAAAAAAAGTTACTGGATGTTCGCAGATGACAAAATACTCTATATTCACGAAATCCTGTTCTTTTTCTCCGTCCCCCAGGCTGCTGTTTGTTTGATCCAGAGAGATCTAGTCATCACACCACACGCATATGCAAAAGATTAGTGTGTCTGCATCAGAAATACTTACTATTGAAATGTCTTTTCTTGGTTTGCAAGCCTCAGTCTTTGTCTTGTATTAAATGTTTACATGTCAACACAGAAAACAAACCACATTTTTCAAGTAAACAGAAAAGTCATTTTGGATTTTATGCACTACTGAAGACAAGTGAACGTTTTCTTTAGACGATATTGGCATTGTTTGGCAGGGCTACAACCAGTAATTCTTAGACTCCTGAAGGAATTGTACTCTGTCTAGAATGATTTATACATCCTAGTCTTGTTGTGGTCGAAACCCCTTGATGACTAGCGATGGCATTGTTCTGGTACTCTGACCTGCCAACCCAAAGTGCCAGTATTTGATGAGTTTGAAATGAGACACAACAATCAACTATCTTACAAAATGGACCTTTAAAGTTGTTATACTTTTAAAACACGCGTCTTAGACCTGTGACCAGGCTAAGCCCTCTATATGTAATCAGCAAAGCTGCTTTCTCAGTTTCCTCGTTAGTTACAATCCATCAGGTTTTCAATGGGTGACATTGAGTGCTGATTTACCACAAGTTCCCACCTGAAAAGATCTCTGTATCCTGAAACAAATGTATTAATTATTAACACCCACACAAATCAAAGAAATCAAGAGAGAAAGGGAGACAATGCAAAAAAATAAAAGAGAGGGAATGAAAGAAGACAGGCGTGGGAAGGGAGAGGTCAACCAAAGGCTATGTGGCTGCAGAAGCAACTCCCCATCATAATCCAAGATGTTCCACTATTCAATCTCCAAGGCAGCGCTGTTTAATTTCTCTGCAGAGTCATTTGTCATATGGGCTGGTCATTCTCTGCTTATCACGACAGCATTACCATAAAATGGCCTCTGCTAATTGAAAGTCCAGGAAAGATGGCTGTCAAGCTCCATGTCACTGGTGAAGACACAGAGTGGCAACAGATGAAATTTCAGCTGAATATATCTTAATCTATACTTGACACTAAAATATCCACTAATGAAAATTATTTCTAGATTTCTGTACAAATGGAGAAAAACTGAGAACAGAAATCTTCAGTAATTACTTAATCTATGGATACCTGAGTTAGAAGCAAATTAATAAGGTTTCGCTACAGATTTGCTGCCATGTTAACAGAGCACACATTTAACAAACATAGTTAGCTGCATGTGCAGCATCTGGCTCATCAGCACAAATGTAATCACTGAGCTCGGGGGACATATTGGAGTCTTTAGTTCTTCTACATGAGTCATTAATTGCGCTAATGACACAGATGCACAGTCACACATATATTGAACATAGATTCATCCATATATGCTATCTCTCTCAGACACACACACTCACACACACATACTGAATCCAGGCATATGGTGGCTCATGTATGTAGCTGTCCATCTGTGCAGACTGAGAGGCTCCAAGCAGCTGGTGGTGGTGATGTTTGCTTGAGGACTTCCCCTAACTGGATTCTCTAAATGGCTCCTCTACAGAGGATCGCACCATCCAGCAGCATCATCCTTCCTCCTATTAGTTCATCCCTCCATCGTCTCCTTCAGCCTGGAATCCCAAACCCAGGATTCAAGACTAAGGCCAGTATGTCAGACGTACATCCGTCATCACTTGGCTCAATCCAGTGTTGTTCAGCAGTGTACAGTTATTGTTATTGCAGGCCTACGTGAAACATGGAGGGAAGTGAAGCTGATCTTTACAATATAGAACCTTTAATACAGAATTTATTTGGAGAGCCTGTTGCTTCAGGCACAATTCAGTTACCACTTCATATTTTTCTAATTAAGTTTAAAGTATAGTTATGTCTCGGTCCCTCACATGGCATTTCTTTAAATTAGCTGCAAATTGGAAATAATAATCAGTCCCTGCTGAAATATGTAATGAAGTGTTTTTCTCCTACATAAGAGAAAAAAGAAATTATTGCTGATTACTTCTGTCATGGAGGTTGTGTTGTTGCTCCTGTCGTTGGTGGTTTGTTGGTTGCTTGGTTGGTTTGTCAGCAGTATTACACAAAGACTACTAAATTCATTTCAACACAACAGAAACCAACTTTCTCTTCTTCTAAGATCTGGGTATTTCTCAGTGAAAATTGGTAAAGCCCAAAAAACAATACAATTAATCTTAAATTTAGATTAGTGTTAACCTTCAGGAAATCAGTGTGAGTCAATACAATGGACTCCTGTGTGGTGCCTCAAGAGTCCACATAGTCCTAACTGGAATAACCTCAACCTCTAGAGACAAACAACACAGACATCTGCACAAGCAGCTCAAGCTCTGGAGCATGTGTGTCATCTGCGAACAACACACACACACACACACACACACACACACACACGTTTATCCCAAGGTCAGCGAAGGGTGAAGGTACCAGGACGGAAAGATGGATGAGGTATAGCTGGATGTGTGTGTGTATGCGTGGACGGACAGATAAATGGACAGTAGGTGTCCACAGATGGATGAATGGTCGGACTGATCTCTTCCTCTCTGGCTGCCAGGTGTCATTGATCAGCCCACTCCTCCACGCTGCATTTTTAATTACTTGGTGAGAAAACAAATTAGACTGCGACCGAAGAGCCGCGATCGTCTCCATGATGGAGAACAACTGGTGAGTATTAACACTGTCAACATGGTAAACTATACTGAATACTGATATCAATATTCAGAGAATTCAAAGTTCTGCATTCAAGTTCTGTCGTTAGTGACGTCGTCTCGTAAGTCAAACACTGTAGAGCTGCTCCTGTATATCAGCAGCTCACAGAACCAACTCTCCGTTCACATAACTGCAGTGGTCACTCTGAGCAGATTTGTTGTGGTTTTCATCTTTTTTACGACCTTTTCTGAGCCCAGTTGGCTCCATGTTTGTGTTGGTGACATGTGTTGAGTGAGATGATGTAGTTGGCTGAGCGCTTTAACACAAACCTACATGAGATTTTACTTTAATTACAACAAACTGACACTTTATTGAACTGAAAATTTTGAGTCACTAGCTCTTTTGGCTCTGGAGTTTTAGGGTTAGGGGTTAGGGTAATCAAGATGATAACCACCTTGGGACCGCTTCCATTCCCGTTTTTTGGGAATAACTTCCAATCGGAAGGTCATAGCGACCTGGAATGAAGCTCCATCTAATGGTTTTCGGAGATTCCACGTTGTTTGGTACCACCCGTGACTCTCTACGATGTTGGGAAGTCGTCAATTTGTTTCTTTGTGGAAACTTTTAAGGCCTGAAGTTTTATAAAAGAGTTACATGAGCTCGTAACGTTTTGTACTGTATGAGTCACAAAGTCTCATCTTTATGGTGTGTAAATCACAACTGAGACATTCCTGTCTCACACTTAATGAGCCAACATACATGACAGGAAAACAAAAAACTCTGACAGTGATTACATTATTGGAAATGATTTGTTTATTTTTCTCTGTAAATGATGTCCTGTCCTCTTTATATGTATGTACCTGGTGAGGGAGAGGGCATGGTCTGCAGCCAGTTTAAACACAGGTGAGCCAGGCAGTGCAGGTGTGCCACATCTCCTCTGAGGAGCCTGGCCTTCAGTCCGCCTCCAGGCTCTCTGCAACACAACCTGACATTTAAGTGAAAAGGCAACACACCCACCGAAACAGAGGACAACCTCAGGGTCGTCACATTGTAAGTAACCTTTACACATACGCACTCAATAATGATATTAATGATACAACTCATAATGTTAATGCAGCAGTACTCTTCAGTCAGTAGTCCTTGTGTGTTAAATATGTTTGTAGAATGAGGCTTATTGTCGTGCAGATTTGACCTGGTCAAGGGTCAACAACATCATTAACATTCCTCCTCTGGGCCTGTGTTGGGCTGCGATCACTCACGGTCCTTGTCAAAGACCATCGATGGCAGCCGAGGACGCTGGGATCTGAAGAAAAGAGGAAAAGAAAAAGGCTGCCCTGTCATGATGTGTCTAAAGTGATTTACACTGCCTGTTTACAGAGGAAGACAGAGGCAGCTGAGGTAAATTTAAAAAGGAAATGCAATACCAGGAAAGTTGAAAAAAACAACTCAATTACATTTGTATTGAACTATAATCACTATTCTCATTGACGACTACAAGACTTTTTCTTTTTGGTTTTTATTTGGTTTAGAGCCAACCCAATCACCAGAACAAATGTTGGCAACGTACAGTATTTTCTAAAAACCACAAATATGTTAAAACTTGATTTTAAACATATATTAACATACATTTTATCATGTTGCAACTTTACCTTTCTTTCGGTTTAATTTTCTGCTCTGGTAGGTTTTTGTTGCCACAAACGCAGCTAGAAATGTTCCAACATCTTGTCAAAACGTATCTGGCTTCGTTGACACAAATATGGCTGGAAAAAAGACACGGCTGGATATTTGACATTTTGTTAGAAACACAGTTTTGTTGCCTCTAACATGTCTGGAAATGTCCAAACGTCTCGTCAGAAATATCCAGTTTTGTTGCCATAAACAATGCTGAAAACGTCCTGACATCTCGTCAAAAATATTTGATTTTGTTGCCTTTACAGCTGGAAAAGAGTATTTACAGCCGCTTCTTTGACCACAACAACAAGTGGTCATCAGTTAAAGACGATCCTTCAAGCAGATCGTCCTGTTGGGATGGAAATGCCAATCTCTGCCGCGCTGGACTGACGTGTCGAGTCAAACTGAGTCAAGTCCTTATAGGCACAGAGCTACCACAAGAACAGAAGGTCAAAGTTGAATTAAATAAGTATAATACTGTTCCCCTTCGTCATCTCCCTGTGTGATCAATCTGAGACCCATGTTGTAGTACAACCAGAATAGTTCTTTCACAGGAGAAAGATGCCTTTGCAGTGTGTTACATAAAAAATGTATTTGCTGTCACTTGGCACGCAGACATCAACAAATAACCAGAAAGAAGTGTCAAAGTTTCTACTTTTCTCCCTCGACGCCGCATTCTGTTTAATTCCATGTGTTGCATCACTGCAGTGCCACAATATGTCGATCCCTGATGAACACGCACTCATCACTGCCACATTAAGCGGAAAACATTTCCTCGGAGTGGAGTTCCTGTTAGAACAAACTTGTTGTTATTTGCATGTTGACTGATGGGTAATGATAAAATAGCGGTGTGTGAGCCAGCGAGCAATAAAGGCTGTGTCACTCTGTATTTTCATATTAATTCAATAGCTGGATGTGCCTGTGACAAAATTTCCTCCGGGAGTGTAAATGTAATCTTATCTGTCATCTTACCTTACCTAGTTATTGAAAAGACAAATTACACATTCCCAGGTGTGTGTTTTGTAACAGGTGAAATAATATACAGCGAAGGTGTAATTCATTCTGCTGCTTTCAGTCTGGTTTTCCTACCGTATGTTCCTACCTCACACCTCCTGCCTGTCCTCGTGTTCTCTTATGTTTGTATGATTGTGGCTCTGGTGTTGTGTTTGCCAGGGTTCACTCCCATAATCTGATGGGAAATCTGAGGTGTTTCATTGGGTTGCAGCAGTTTTTGAAAGTGTAATAAACCAGAAAAAAAACCAAAACAAGATAATTCGGTTTATATGACCAGGTTGTCAGCTGACCCCGAACATCCTCCTGAGATGTTGCTCCAATCCATGCCTTCTCCACAGGGCACTGCTCTGCAGCATGGCCTGCACTCTGAACCCTCTGCACATCATCACAGAGTATCTCTAGGGACCGTAGACTGTAGCAGATACAGAGCCACTTTATCATTCATTTGTAGTCTGTCCAAGTCCTGTATTTACTTTGTTTTTTATTAACACCTGGGGGAAATATCTAACTCTTTAGCTGCTAAACGCTCCTGGATGTTCATCAGTTAGTTGCTAACTGCGTCTATCTACTGTTTGGCGCCGAGCAGGTCTTTTACAGTGAAACTTATTAAAAAGCACTATAAAGCCAAGGGGAGCTGCAGATTCTGGTGATAGTTCTTTTCTTTTCTTCAGTTCATCACTACCAGTGACCCGTTTCAAATTGATACAGTGCGTTATTTGACGCACTGTATGAAAGAAAATCATCATTAATCCAACATCATTTTACATTGTTATGTCCTGCTCTAACCTATCAGTAGAAAACGACGCATACCGAACTGATGCTGTTTTCAGTTGACTGAATTTTCAGATCAATTGAAGTAGAATGTCTACTTACAAGTTATATCTCTAAAATCGGCAAACGACAACCTTGTTGCCATTATTGACCCAAATGAATTAACCCAAACCTCAATGTTTTCCAAAACCTAAAATAGTTTTCTTGCCTAAACCTAACCAACCTGCGCCTGTATGATAAAGGTCTGGTGCACCTGTCTCTGGTCCGCTGAAACACTCATTTTGTTCTGGGAACCATGATTTTTTTTAGTTTTGATAGTCACTGGTATTCAAACTATTCGGTCTTTAAGGTATGAGGTTGTGTTGCACAGAGGAGGATGTTGGGTTTGTGGGGATTAACGAATAACTTGCAACAAGTTTGGTGATTTTGTTCCCGAACTGGAAATGAGTTCTGAAAGTTTCATGGCTAATTATCTGGTGAGTTAATGGTCGAGTCAAGTATTGATCAAATAAACCAGTAAAGGACAAATGATTTTGGGCTTTAGCTGTCTCTGTTATTGCCTCCAGCCAGTATGTGACTAAGTGATGTCTCAGTCTTAATTATTCACCTGTGAGGTAGAGAAGCACAGCTAATTAGGGTGCTCATTAGTCATGTTTTTCTTTAGTGTTTGAGGCAAACAATTCAGTCCTCCACACAATTCACTTCAACTACACATTGTTTTTATTTTATATACTTACCTAGGTGAGGTTTTTAAACCAAATTTACCGGTTTTAACATGGACGTCTAGATGTATTTTGACTTTCAGATGACAAGTCATTATTATTCAAATTAAAGCTGACTGGGCCATTGCGAGTTAATGCAACATGACTACTTCCTGTTAGCTTCCCTCCGTAGGCCGTAGTGGTGCTGGCTGGGCCCAAAAATGGAAGCATCTGCCTCATACATAACCTGTTATCTGGTGGAGCGAAGGCACGCGCCATCGCTCCTGAGCCACTGAATATTTATTTAGGAATGCAGGTTTGCTATCAAGGTCAAACAGCCTCGACTCTACCTTCACAGCAGAGTCATTTACCTCCCTGAGGTGGTGGGGGGAGGAGTGATAGCGAGGAGAAAGAAGACAGGAAGAGAAAGAGAGGGGGATGCAAAGACACTGCAACTTTTTTTGTGTTTTTATCTGCTTGCATTCCTCCTCACACTTGCCGAGGGCAGAGTCGAAGGCGGAGGAGACACTCGGTCAACAGCAGAACTTTTTTCCCCCCTTTTTCTTTTCCTGTGTCAAACCTCAGGGATCATGGGAAACGCTCACCGGCGGCATTTTTATTTTTCATATCTGCTCAAAATTCACGTTACATTTTGATTTCGGTCTCCTCCATAACTCTTTGCCAACAATCCCTACATGGAGATAGCGCCCAATCTAAATGACTGGTGGCGCAGACCAAGTGTGGAAGTCAGTTTGAAGATTCATCTCTCCACCTGTGTAATGACTCGCTGTATTATGTTTATCTCCAAAGGAAACATAGAGGGAAATGATGAATGCCAGTGATATGTGTTGACACCTCAGACTGTGATTAAAATGCTTTTTGATGCTGCTGCAGGGGAATTTAGCTCATCTCCCTCACCTTCACCATCTGGTCCTTGTCATCTATCTGCAGTGGGAGGATCTGTTGGAGGTGGAGGAGGAATCATGCGTGGAGCTTCAATGAATTGTCTCTTCCCTTTTTCACTTCTCCCCTTGACTGTGATTCTTCTTCCTCCTCCCCGACTGTCTGTCTTTATAATTTGATTAATTAACTCTTGTCCTCGACAACTAATCCCCCACCTCCTGTTCCTCACCAACTGCCATTCATTTCTCCTCTCTATAGAAACCTTTGTTTCCCGTCCTTCACTGAGTTGTTTAGAGTCCTCTTTGCTTGTGTTTTCTCCTCGGTGTTTAGTTTTAACTGAGAGAAAAGAACTTGAGAGATGAGAGTCAGCTTTTCTGTCTCATTTTGCTTCTTTTGTGAAGTACAGTAGACCCAACTTCTTTGGCCTTCTGCTCTACTTAGCTTCCTCATGGCAGACGGCTCGAGGGAAACTAAGTATTTTCAGAAAATGGAAGAGGATAAAACTGAGAGGAAAGCTAGAGCCTGATTCAACACGTGTCGGATAAATAGAGTCTGACTACCAAGGTCTTGTTTGGACAGCCGGGTTGACGAGAGCATACCTGATACGGCCACCCAGTCGTGTCTCTCCATCACTTCTATCTTTCTCTCTTCCATCTGACTTCTCTTCTCCCTTTCTGTCTCTATCTGCAGCCAGCTGGCTCTCAGCTGACATGTTGGAACAACATGTTCGTTTTCTGATTGGTGAAGTCTTCTCGGCTGCTGCTATCCGGTCCACTCTGGGTCAGAGCTGGTTTCTATTTCCTCCATCTTTTTGGTCCTGCTGGTGTTGTTGACCACATTTCTTTTATTTTCATTGTCGAGTGTGACTGATTTGAGTAGTGCTGTAGATCTACTGTCGCATTTTATAGGCTACAGTGATTTGACAGTCAAAATACTGCAATCATTTATATGTAATTTATGCAATTTTTACAGTTTGCAAAGAGGTGATAAGAAAATTGAAGGAAGAGAAATTATGACACTAAACCTGCAATTATTCAGTCTTCTCTCTCACCATGTTTCCTGTTGCTCTCACGCATCGCTCTGCTCTGTGGTTTAGGTGGTAGCAATTTTAAAATGCAGCAGTGTGTGTGCTATTGTTCTTTAGAGGTTTTTTTTTTCCAACTTTTCTTGAACTTGCAAAGACGTCACCGTCGACATCATGCCTGCTTTTTCTGTTCTGTGAGAACCAGTACCAACAACAATAAAATACAAAGAGTAAAAAAGTGCTTTCACAATGAAAAAATAGATGATAAACAAAAGCCTTTTCAGTGACAAAGTTTGTCTAAATGAAATAGACTAAAAGTTAATGTGCACAAAGGGGCTTCAATGAAAATAGACAAAACAAAGCCTGCAGGCGCAGTGCAAGAGCTTTTGTTTGCCTAAGTGCACTAAGAGTTGCATAATGCAGGAAACCTAGTTACGGTTATTTTTAGATATATATATATTTCACTCAAACCACGCTCTTCAAGGCTATTCTCATGAGGTCTGCAGTAAGTTGAAAAAGGGTCACAATGACCTGATTGGCTGTTCCACACCTCCATTGAAGAAAGGGCGTCATCACACCCTGATTGGCCAAGAGGGGAGTGCACCAAGCTGCACTTTATCATTATTCAGGAGCCACTCTGCGCAACAGATGATTTAAATAACCCTCTAATCCATTCAGAGGGATTTTGACATTCAGCTGAAATGAACTGGGTGAGGGGGAATGACAGCATGTAGCGAAGACTGGGGACTGCTACATCCGTCTTTTTGCTAAGCAAAGCTAATCTGCCTATTGGCTCAGACATGAGACTGGTATCTCCAGTAACTCTTACTTCAAAAATTGGTATGCAATACATGAATTATTCAAGTTATTAAGTATGTCAAGGTCATCAAGTCGTTGACCAACATTCTCAAAGACTTTCCAAGTTGTTCTGTTTGAAATCAAAATGCATTTTGTAGTCTTTAGGCCTGTCTATCTGTGGCTTAAGACGCCTTGCAGTCTTACGCTCTGGCAGGCTTGACTTGTTGGCAGTGAACATGTCACAGCAGGTATGAGCGAAGTCTGTGAGGGCTCAATCCACAAGTCCAGAGGGTGGCACTTTGGATTCAGCCTCTGCTTTAGTCCTCAATCCCTGCCTTCATCCAAAGCCCTCTGCATACCTCCTTTTTCTGTCCCTCTCTCCATCCCTCACTCACGTCTTCCAGGACATGTACTTTCCTCTAACTCCACAGACCTGCCATTCTGAAGCTGTCCACCAGATGCTTCCCCTCACACCTATGCCCACTTTTCTCATCAGCCCTGCAGCACAGCCAGTCAGATCATTAGATTTTGACGTTTCTGTCTGTACCAGCCTGCTTACCTGCCTTCCCTAAACTAATGACCTCCTCTGTAATGTGGTTTCAAGGCTTGTTAAAATAACTTCATGATTGGGGAAGTGAGCTATGTGAAAATTGACATTTCACACTTTAAATTTCTTCCCCGGAGTTGCGAATGAAACACAAAGTCACATGTCTCTCCATGTTTAATCCCTGCACACACTTTCTTTACACTGCAATAGTTCAAAGCCGACGTCAGTGTCTCCTCCATGTAATCCTCTCCTGCTGGGAAATGAATTCCTCTCATATTTTATGCACGGGGCATGTCGTGTTATGACATTGTGCTCTTTTCATGAAATGTCAGGAGACGTGTGTGAGCTGCTGTGAAACTCTGACCGTTGACGCTACGTCAGCACCGCTGTCACGACAGCTAATCCTCTACATTTCCTGTACATGCAAATTAAAAGAGAAGAACACATTTCACGCACCAGTCTGCAAAGACAGACCTGCCCGCACCCAATTCATACATGTGCAGTATAATCACACAATCATGAACATGCTCACAACACACACTAACTCTCCCTCTTCTGCTCTCTGTCTCCTCTTCCTCCATCTCTCGCTCATGCACACATCATGACCTTGTTTCAATGATTCTGTCCTGCACATCACATCTACACCGAGTCATAGCAGTCCCATGGTTAACAGACCCGAGAGTCCCCGTATGTGAATGTCAACACTGGTGATAGTGAAGGAGTCAAGGGAGGAAGGAATCACAGAGCTGGACAAAAAGAAGGAAAATTACAGCCGTAGGCAGTTTGCATATTGGTTTATAAAAAAAAACAACCTATTGCCTTATTTTATTCTTTTCATGATAAAACCATAACGTTTACAGCAAACCACTTGCCATGTCTTCCATCTGATAACATACTGACTTGGTAAATATTGCCAAGACATTAAGACATTAAACCTGTGTTCATTGTTTGTTTTTGTTTTTTGGCCACTTGGGGGCAGCACATCAGCATTAAAACATATTTTTAATTCATGAAATTGCAAAAAATTAGCAAACAGTTGCCTACTTACACATCCAGCAGGCACTAAGCAACATCATCACTAGATGTGATCGGACTTTGGTCCACCAGATAAATATAAGTCCAATATTTGCTCTCTTTCATTTTTAGTTTTGGTCTCCACCAACTCCTGCGGAAAATACTTTGCTCTTCAGTGAAAGTACTCCACCATGTTCCTCAGATGACCTATAGTTTGAAATATTTGGCATTTTGTGCTTGGTAAAGCTTGTCTGCAGTGGCTGAAAATGAAATTGCAGGGGTGGTGAAACTAAACCCAAGCAGTTAAAACTTTTGGCTGTAAAAACAGTGCTTGAAGTGGGCCGTTACTCACCGTTACGCAGTACTGGCACTCTTTAGCTATTGTGACTTTTCCTTGCACACCGGTGCTTCTCACAAACTGCACAACAGTGTTTGAATGGGTGGTGCGTGTCAAGTGGCATTCACATGAAAGCCAGCACCCAAGGTTTCCCAGCAGAACATCGCATTGTGATGAGATGATCAATGTTATTCACGTCACCTGTCAGTGGTTTTAATGTTGTGGCTGATCACTGTATAGCTAAAGACCAAGAGAGAAACAAGCAGAGAGAAACCCTCTCCATTGATCATCACAGTGCTTTTTAACTTCAGCGTTACAGAAGAAGCCAATGAAATACGTCATAGAGTGATTGGTGAGTGATTTTTATAAAGTTGTGCTCTTTGTGTGGTCAGAGAAGAGCAGAAGAAAAATGAAGAGACTTTTTTTTTTGTGTAACAGGCTCAGTTTTTGATACATTTTCAAACTCAAAGATGCTGTACAGCAACTTTGAGTTCAGAAGAGTTCAACGTTTTAATTGGTTTTTACATATTTGATCAAATCTGAGTAATTTGATTAATTTCACGAGGCTGCAGTGTACCGAGCAGATAAAGCAGATTTTTCAGTTATGAAATTCAAAGTTTTGAACTGGGATAGTTGGTACAAAGCCGTGCAGTGACCTTCACCTAAACATAACAAAGTAAAGGAGGTAAGGAATAAAAGAGGAGAGGATGAGGTTTGGTCAGGAAAGAGATAGTGGAGGGAGTGAAGGAAGAGGAGAGGCAGACAGACGAGACAGGCCCAGGAGATGGATGGATAGAGAGAAAAATCTTCTGAGGAGCAAAGTTTGCTGCAATCCTGCTGCAATACTTTGACAATTTCCTCATCCCTTTGTTGTTGATGTGTTTTGGTATGAATTTTTCAGACGAGCAGGGGAGCAGCTCTGATATGAGGGTTACCGCAGACAAGATGACAATTTTTCTGATAGACGGCGGATCAAAGAAGGTTTCACGTTGCAGTCAATCAAATGTTGAGGGTAAAAGGATGGATGGAGGCACAGGCTTTATTACACAGTCTGCTTTTCTTGTGTCTGTAAAGTTTGGGTGTACTGTGTGTGTGTGTGTGTGTGTGTGTGTGTGGTACAAGACATAAAATCATAGCATAAATTATGTTTGCAATTTTTCAACTACGCCACCTGAAGCCAGAGTTACAGTTAGGCGTGTGTCCATGTGGAAAAGTGCTGGCAGTGTTTCCCCGGGAGCACGAAGATGAAACATTTTTGCAGTTAAAGAAAAGATCCTGCGCACCGGTTTTGTTCACAACAAGCTTCCAACACGTAGACAGTGCTGTGACATCTAGTTTGGGGTTTGCAAAAGATGGTATTTTTGGTTAAAATATCTGTTATCTCTCACTGTCTCATTAAAAAAAATGTTTTTGTTGCTTCAAACACAGTGAGAACTCGTCCAATAAAAAGCATCCAGTGGTGTAACTCTGACAAATGCTGTGATCCCTCAGATAAAAAACATTTAGTTAGGGTTCAGAAAAAAAATCATGTTTTGTGTTAAAATACTGGTTTCTTATTGAAAAAAATAAAATAAAACTGACATTAAAGCCAGCTTTTACACATGTAATGAGAATGTGACATGATACACTTCCCCTGAGTGCAAATGTGAGACTCTTCTCACCGACTCTCATCCTTCCCTTGACTTTGTGTGCCGCTGAGCTGCATCTTTAATTGCCTTTTCCTTCTGTTTGAATACAACTTAAGAGTCTGAACATAAAGCACGACTGTATAAAAAGTATTTCAAACAGCAGAACTACTGATGTGAGCTGAAAAAACATCAACTGCTGGGAAAGTACCATCAGAATAATGAAAAAGATTTGGGAGTGTTGTGGCACAGAGCAGCTTCAGTCGAGCAGCGTGCTCAGATCGATGCCAGCTCTCAAACAGCAGCCGGCCTGTCACTCCTCTTTCCAGTCGGTGGCCTTTTGCTAACCTCCACCTTGAAATAGCCTGCTGCCATCATGCCCCTGTGTAGCGGAGCAGATGAAGTCCCAGTCGGCCAGTCTGTCTGCACACTCAAGCATGGTGATAAATCCCGACAGCAGGCTGGCTTTGCTTCCTTCTCACGCCGAGCTGCCTCTTGCCCCCGCCACCATCGTCGCTGCTGTAATGACTGCAGACCTTTAAACCTCTCGATGAGGGAGGCCTCCACAAAGAGAGGTCCATCTAAAAATAGAATGCTGGGATCAGAACCCTAAAGTCCAATATTGCTTTACCTGAGCAAAAGGTTTTGAACATGTGTGTGTGTGTGTAGTGGTGGTGGTGATTGGGCGGGAAGACGGCTAAAGTTTTTGTTCTGTTTTTGATTTCTGACAGTAAGAATTGGCGGCCATTTTCAGCATGTCCCTGGGATTACAGCTGGAGCTCTGTTGTTGTGTCAAGTCTGAAGGTGAGTGGTGTCAGGTGAAGCCTTCGCTGTTTGATCTTTAATCATTCCCGGGCAAAAAAAACGAAACAACAAGCAGTTCACATCACCGTCACCGTAAAACATGTTCAATTTGACATCAAGCCGCTGCAACATCTGTGTCTTTATCTGACTGTTGGAAGAGGCAGGTGTCAAAGCTTCGGACTTGACTGCTTGACTGGATTGGACTTGCTTGACTAAACGTGAAAGCAAAAAAAACATTCAAGTCTGAAGTCCTCTCCAAATCCTGACCACGGGTTAGCTGACTGAAGTCAATCAGGGACCATCCACGTAGTTCTACACTTAGATGGTGAAGTTTTTTGGACTTTTGGACGCATGACTGAAGAGTTTCCGTATAAGTCAATGGCATCCCAGCTCGATAAATTCTGCAGCTTGTTCAGTCGCCTGTAAGCTTCAAACTATGATGCTCTAACGATCCCTCTAGCATCAGTTTTGCACGTGAAGTACTCTGTGCTGAAGCAATAATACATATGTAATGTCAGGTAAGACTGACAAACAGTTTACATATCATTGGTTAGGTTTAGGAAAGGATCATACTTTGGGTTAAAATAACTAAGTGACGTAACTCGAGATGTCATTTATGTACGTTAACTTACTTACATTACAACATTTTAAAAGAAAATCACTCTTGGTCACAAACGAGACATGAACCCTGGTCTCTTGAAGGAAAGTCCTGTTTACGACCCATCCAACATGGACTTTTCCTGTTTTTTATACAACTGCCACTGACCAGGCTGCTGTGTTTAACAAAGTGGGAGTGAGAGCAGTGCATTGACAAAACAAAAGACGGAGCTTGAAAGTTAGCTGCCGCTGCACATTGTTCATTAAGCTCATGTAAAGTTCACCACAGGCTGATAAATGACTAGTTATACATAATTTTCTGCTTAAAACACACTTTCAAAATTGATTGTAAGTCTGTTTTATGAGTGAGTCCCCCTGATAAAATCCTGGAACAATAAAGAAATAAAGCAGAAAGCAACCGGGAGGTCTTTTACAGCCAAACACCTTCAGTAATTGCCCGATGTCTTGATAAGTTCAGGTTGATGACATTTTCACACCACAGTTTCCCTCAGTAAAAAAAAAAAAAACACATCCATGCTGTATTCAGCAATCTTCGGCTCTAACCAGCCTTCAGCTGCTCATGCTGCCCACGGCTATAATTTCAGATTAGCCAGAATATTTTTATTCATGAACACTAATCAGAGTAAAAAGTGAAAAGTAGAGATAACGGTGCTACAGTTACCTGCAGTTTAATACACCTGGCACACTGATTTACAGCCTGGTTTGAGGCCGGCTGTTATTGTTAGACAGACAGTTTAAAGCAACTATTTTCTGGGGCTCATAATTACAATTATTGACCGGATGATTGTGTGGGGCATGTTTGTGAAAATTAGTGTCTGTCTACCTGTCAGAGCCTGTCACAGCAGTGGTCAGACTCCTGTAGCTTCCTCTCCTTCAGTAATATTGTGGTACTTCATGTGTCGAAGGCTTCTTATCTCTGTGAAGCTGCTTGCTTGTTACCTGCTGTCATTTCTTCCTTCACTGGCAGAGTCTGAACTCATTTGCCTTCCAAATATCTACATTTTGGCTGTCATACTTGCTGGTGACCTGTCGTATCTGTGTGATGTTCTGTTATCAGTGAAGGCCGGTGAGAAGAAAGCTTCATAAATTTTATGTTTTAGAGTTTCAAAAAGTTACCTTTTTAAATATTAATCGTGGTAAAAGACAGAAAATAAGCTTCTGAGCTGCGGGGCTGAAAAGCAGCACACTTCTTTATTTCAGTTATATGCTACTTGATATTTCTACTCCACATTATTCCAGAGGGGAATATTGTGTCGGCCCATGTTTCACCTCATTACATTTATGTGACGGTCACTAATTACTTGCCAGATTGTTGTTATGGATTTAACTACATGAAGAGGTTGAAAATAAGTTTGGCTTCACCACCTAAAATAGCGAAAAATGGCGCTAACGTGCACCAGTCATCTAATCCCAAATACATTTTTGCATGAGTACTTATACTTTGCAGTTTGATGCTGCTGATGCAGCTCAGAGTCACAACAACACAGGACAAAACGTGAGTTTATTAGATCATTTAGCCTATAACAGAAATGAATCACCAGTTGGCCTTTCCTCTTCCGCCCGGTGGCAGACAAAATTTTATAGTGATAGCGAGGTTTATAGGGAACCACGGTAAACGCAGATGGTTTCATTATTCTATATCCATTACAATGTGCAATCAACATTTACTTGATAATGATATGGTGAAGCAGAAAACTTGTCTATTGCCAGTTGAATTACTTGAAAGCAGCTGGCGATTCACACCATATGAAAAAATACCATCTGTAACACTGTTGTTAGACTAGTTGAAAAAAGTTCTTGTTTGCAGATTCATTAAAATTAAAGTTGTTAGCCAGTTTGGGACTAATGTGAGCTGCAAAAGCGATCTGAACCTTGACTTACTATCATGTGCATAAAAGTGCAAATCTTAGCAGTGGAAAAATGTGATTTTCCATTTACGCTTTTGTCCAGAGTGACTTACAGTAATTCATACATACATACACTGATGGCGGTGCCGACCAGCACATCAGGAGCAGTTCGGGGTTCAGTATCTTGACCAAGGACACTTCGACATGCAGACCAGGGGAATAGAACCAGGGACCTTCCGATAACAAGACGGTGGCTCTACCCCTGAGCCACAGCTACCCTTTTTCCAAGCATAATCTTTAACTGGTCGTGTGGCAGCTTTAAAGTTAAAGATTTTACATTGTGCTCAGGTGCAGTGTACACGTGAAGGTGATATACATAGACAGTATACAGTGTGAGGAACAGCGATTATTTATCCCCCACAGCTCATTTTTGTATCCGGGCTGCCGGGCGGGTTAACCCAACCACGCTAAGATAACTTCAACTTCTGTTTACAGCTGCTGCAGGGACATTTTGTTCAGAAGACGTACAGGCTGGTATCTCCGGCTGCATCTGGGAAAAGCAATAACTGAGCTATTGCACTCGATCAAAACCCCGCAGACATCATCGTTTTGTTGTGTA
Source organism: Pagrus major (assembly GCF_040436345.1). Classification (NCBI taxonomy): domain Eukaryota; kingdom Metazoa; phylum Chordata; class Actinopteri; order Spariformes; family Sparidae; genus Pagrus; species Pagrus major. Next base: position 28,423,007 of record NC_133227.1, read on the forward strand.
AGGGTTGTAAAAATCTTAACTGTTCCTTTAATTTATGACACCCAACATTTTGGAGGCTATAAGGTTTGAGTCAAACACGATGACATGTGGAATTACAAACACTGTAAACAACAAAACGATAAAATCTGAGAACTCGTATCTGCTGTTCAGTTTTTCTCCCGCTCATCCTTACTTATATTTTGCTTTCTTCATCTGTCTTTCACCATCTCACTTCACCGCCCTCCTCTCTCTCTGTTTTTTCTCTCTGCATTAGTTCATCCTTCTCCTTTTCGTTTATCTGCTCACATTAGATCTCCACTTCCCTCCTCCTCCTACCTTTTCATGCTTGCTGCCTCACTCTCGTCTCTATCTTTCCACCTCTATCTCCGTCTTTTGTCTTTCTTGACTTGTCATTCTTCTTTGTTCTCAAAGTGTGATGATTTTTTTATTCATTTCGGTGTCTAACATGACTTTCTTTCTGTTTTATCTGGTAAAGTGGATGATTAAAGGTTCCTAGAGCTGAAATGATCCTATTGCTCCTGCTCAACCGGCCTTTGCATCATCACATGGGGGATTTTGGGGAAACAATGAAACCGTCCTTAGAGACACAAAGTGTAAGACATGTGTGATGGTGTAAAAAAGCATGTTTAAATGAGCCCAAATAATGCAGTAACTGTGACAATCAGTAAAACCGCTGTCAGAATCACTGAAATTGAATTTTTCTTGGCTCTCCAAATGGAGACTGCTGTGCGCTTCAACATTTTCATAAAAATGCATCCAGGAAATTTGACCATTGGCACAGCGTGCTGATGTTGTAGCTGACAAATTTAAGAACAGACGATCATCCCACTTTACGCAGTGATTGGCTGTACAGTATGCCTGCAGGTGACAGTAGCTGGATTTGAACTTCTTACTCGAGCTCTGGTCTGTTTTGTCTCTTTCTTTGTCGCTCTTTCTGTCACTTTTCATGTGTACAACAGAGTGTAACACCTCGAGTGCCTTTGAGTAGTGACATTGTGGCTTTTTATGACCCATGGAGACTTGCTTTTCTCTTTGACTGCAGGTTTTTCACTCCACTTTTGAGTGTGGCCATTTGGAACAGCTCTTAGCAATGTTTTACTTTATGCGCAATAGTAAGACGACACTTTCAAGCCGAGCCTGGTCGTAACTCTCCTTGCAGCATATGCTGGACATCTAAAAATTCAAATTAAAATGTCTTAAGAGCATCCAGTCATTTGGAGAATTATGAATTTTGAAATGAAGTTTAAAAAAAAGAAGCCAAATAAAATAATAACTCAAGACATCTGTTGTTAGAAGAGCGTTAAGTGAATGTAGCTGAAAGATAGAACAGATGTACATGATTAGCATCAAATTAACCAATTAACTAGAGGAAAGGGAAAGGACAGAAACTTAGAGAAAAATCTACAAGAAAAAAAGTGAAGAAAAGAAAGAAAAGCGAGGTGGCAGAAGAGAAGGGTGGATGGTTTTGGCTTGTATCACTACCACACAGCTCCATTTGCACATTGGTCATGAGAGTTGGCACCATATGGAAGCTGCAGGCTTTTATGAACATTAATAATACTTCATTTTGGTGAAACTGGGTCACTAGTGGAATCCAATGCAACCGCTGGCATTTTAGAACAAACTGCAAACTTTTCAGCCCGTCCTCACTCCCAATGCGTCAGATACTGCAGCTGTAGTTACCCTTCTAGCATCACTCGCTGAAGCGCCTCTGTAGTGCAGAAGTATACGACTGAGAAAAGTCTGAGTTGTGGGCTGGTTGGGTGGGTCGTTCATAGGATACAGTGGATTTGTTTTTTTTAGCTATATAACGTAAATGACCTAATGTAAGCTACTTACTGACTGAACTTGGGTAACGTAGTTATTTTAACCCAAAGTATTACCTGACCTAGACTTAGCAAAGTATTTTTGTGCCTGAACTGTGACCGATTCACAAAGTTACTGACAGTCCAAAAGTCATGCTTTTTGAAAGTCTAACTGGACATTGCACATTTATTATTGCTAACTTGACTGCTGAGCACTTCATGTTCAAACCGATGCTAGTGGGGTAATAAGACTAAAAGTAGAGTGTCATAGTTTGAATCTTAAGGCCACTGACCAAGCTGCTGCATTTGAGGAGCTGGGAGTGAGAACGTGTTGCCACTTCTCAAGGCTACAGGATGAATGTTTGACAGCAAAAAGTGGTGTAAAAGAGTCTCCTTTTTTCCCAGTCTCTTGCTCCCTGGCAGTCATGTTGTCCTGTGTTTTAGTCCTGCGCCCTCTGGGAGCTCTCGGTGAACCAGAAAGAAATCTGTCGGTGAAGTCACCCGAATGATGATTCAGACCAAAAGTCTGCTTTCACACTTTAGAGCTTAAGTGCTATACACGACATGTGTGTTTGTGATAATAGAGGGCTGAGAGGCTTACCGCAGGGCTCAAAAGAGACAAAAAAGTGTAATTTTGATATCTTTCTTCATGAGCAGAGGTCACTCAGGGGAGAGAGAATATGCCATTTCCCATTTTAGGAGACACTGAGGAAGAAAAAGTGTCTGAGACACAGGAAGGGATAAAAGTACATGTCGCTGTAGTCAGAAGAAAATGAAGGAAAAGAAAAGTAAAAGATTCTTTAGATGGTTTAAAAAGGTCATCGGTTTCCTAAAGACATCTTCAAAGGCACGTCAGAGTGAAAAGGGAAAACATATCGAGCACTGCAAGGTCAAATCTTCCAGTGTTTGTGATTGTGTACCAAAGTGTGAGATATGGTCACGCAGCAGAAGGGAGTTTGGGTGAAGGAGAATTTATAAAAGCTGGCTTTTGTGCAGAAGAATGCCGTAAAGCTGTCCGGCTCTTCTCTTTTTCTTATTAAAAACATTCGAGCCGTACTTGCCCTGAAATGATAGGAGGTTGAAAAGTTGAGGGTAGAAGCTTTTGACCTTTGCATTCTTTAAATCTTCAAAGAGTTATGTACGTGCATCATTCATCGGTTAAAAGGTCTCATGACTGTCTGGTCGCGGTACAGTCGAGCTTCATATTGAAACTGACCACATAAACTGTCTGCAGTTGTCTATCAGGGCAGGTGTGAAGTAATAGCATGAAATCAGACGATTGTATTTCGTATGGTGTTTAAACAAGGAGGGAAGTGAGGGCAGTGTGGCTCCAGATGATCTTCTGTCACTCTCCTCTCATCACTCTGCATGCTCCTCCTCTCTCCTGAAACTGCAGCGATAGAATAATCTTCTTTTCTCAGTCAGAATCAAATTTTTCCAATGCATGCTGAAAACTCATCATCTCCACCTCCACCTCACCCCGTGCTCTGAGCCGACCTCCAACACCTTCACACCGGAGTTGTCTGCTGCCTCCTCTTTACCCCTATAGACATAAGTAACATCTCACACTGCTTGGATTTGTGGTTGTTCCCAGCTATGTTGTTAGGCTGCTGAGCCGAGGTCTTAGCCCGACAGACCGAAGCCTGGTCTGTGTTTTCTTGTTACCTCTGTTCCAGGTCAGATACAAGTAAAACTGAGTGAAAGGTCTATGAAATTTTGATCGAAAGAGTTTGATAGTATTTTGTATTCTTCAATACAAGTGTATGGCAACTGCAGCATGAATAAGGTGTGGTTAAATCTATGCAACTAAACCACATAAAACAAAAGCAAACATGAATTAAGTAAAGGAAATTAAACGGGAATGTGGTGGTTGCTGAAATCATACTTGTGTTGCTGAGGGTTATACAGATAAACCTACGTATCATCAACGTATAAGCATTACTGGAATTTTTACCTTTTCTGGTGCTCTCTTTATCATTTTCCTTTTCCTTACTGTGCTTTCATGCATGTCAGATGGATATGTGCTCTCCTGTAAATCTGCAGACATACATTTTACAATCTTAACATACAGTTCACCTCATACTACAGTATTCTTTACATCTTCCAAAACAGCGGCGGCACCAGCAGTATAACCATCATGCAGTAAAAACCTCGAACTTTAGTGCTGAGTGTATGTGCACTGAGTATATCTTTACTGTTGACGCTATTTTTAAACTCGCTCCACTATGATCTTTATTCACCATTTTCCTCAGTGGCTTCCCTGCTCCAGCAAGGCCTCTGTGAGTCCGTGTGGCACTCGAGCCGGAGGTTAGGAGCTCGGCTGCCAGCGTCTAACAGTTCCTCTTCTCTCAATCCTCAGCTGGTTAGGTTGTTAGAAATGCCCTCCAGCTGCTCCCAGGGGGGGTGGAGCAAAGTGTCAGCTCTCCACACAGAGGTAAGAGGAGGAGGAGGAGGAGGAGGGAGAGAGTGACAGAGTGAACGAGTGTAGAGGGATTTGAATCTTTTTTTTTTTCCTTCTGCTCCATCTTTCACGCGCTCACTCTTTCCATATCTGCCATTGTTTCCATATCTCTCTCACCCACTCTCGTTCCCCTTCTTTGGATTATGTCTCTATGGTATGTGTGAAGGATAGAGTCTGGATTTACATGATTTGTCATTTGCATCTCGCTCTGTACAGCACACACACACACACAGGAAACACCATACATGAACCCATTTTAGTGATTTTCTCGTCAGGTCCTCAACAATCTGCTCTGCTGCTGCTGTCGGTTTTGACTCTTGACTCGCTCTCTAAACCACAAACCTACACACTCATCATCTGCAGATGCAAAGCGTGTAATCTTCTAAATTAGCTTTAGGTTAATTTTTCATCTCCAGGTTGGCATCAGTGCACATCCTAACAAACATGTCCTCCAGTATAACTGAGAAAAAACATTTTTTGTTTCCCTGTAAATGATCGAATCCTTGTTAACTGACGTCCTCTGAAATGATTACCAGTGACTGTTAATGGAAATATGGCGTCATATGAACTGTCACTACGGTCAAGGATCGGTTGGGTTCAGTCAACTAAAACTACTTGCTGAGGTTCACGATCATGGTCCCTCTTTTTGTGTCATCTCTCATCCTTGAACTGTCAGAGATCAGCATATAATGTCCAGAATGAATAGATGGTATATTTATAGTTGATCAAACTACGTAGTTAACCGTTATTTCACCGTTACCACACAATGAATATCCATATCCTTATTAACATATATCTGCATATAAAGGCAGAATCTGAATGGGAATTAAAGGGACAAAACATAAAATGTGTGTCAAATCTGCCTCACAACATTCTGGCATCTCAAGTTGCAAAACCGACACTGAACAATGGGCCAGGACTTCCTCTTCTGTACGCTGTTCAAATATCTATTATCTGTTATCCGCTGGCTACACCAGAGGCCTCCAAACTTTGGCTGTAAATGGTTCGCATTTAATTAAAATACCTTGAAGCTACTTTTAAAAATGTAATAAGTGCAAATTTGCATGGAAAGTAAACAATAAATAGACAGGACAGACCTGATGGATCCCTCGTTTCATTTGAAATTTCTTCAGGGTTCTTCTGGGCAATTGAATCAAACTGTTCAAAAGAAAAATATATATAAGAAGTGTTTTTCAAATTCAAATCCAAATAAATCAAGAGCTTTAGCATAAATTTATGTTTTATAGAATCAAAAGTCTTGAGAAAATCTAGAAAAAGAATAAAACTATTGTCGCTTACTAAATCTGAATAGTTGAGGATGAGTCTTAGATGATCAATTATGTATCTACCAGACATAAAGCCTTTTTTTGATTCATCAATAATGTAATTTAAGACTGTCTTTAATTTATTTCCCAGACAAAGAGCAATAATTTTATAATCATTGTTTAGCAATGAGATGGGACGCCGATTATTCAATATCAAGACATCTTTCTTGGGTTTTGGGATCATTAAACCTCGGCATGATACTCTCCATGAAGGCATTAAGCAAGAAAGTGGGGAGAGAGAACGAGAACGCTCTATGAAATTCAGGAGTCGAGCTCCGAACAGAGAGTGCACTGACAGAAGTCATCATGTATGATGACATCACACAGCTCCGGGGACTCATAGCTGCTTTTGAACGCTCCTAAAAATCCGTCCAGTACTTTCCTCCTCACTCTGGCACAGTCTACCAACTAGAGCAGAAAGTCTATTATAAAAAACTTTGAACAGCTGTCATATAGTTGAAGAACACAAGAGGCGGCCTGAGAGAAAGCCTCTGGTGGCTCTGCCCACTCAGCCAGGGCGAGTGAGGAGGATGTCAAAGCCATGATGTGTGTGTTTTCTACAGGTGTGCTTGCTTTCTACTTCTGAGCGCCCTTCGGGGGTCGACCACTGTGTTTATATAACCTGATGGATTTCACATATTTAGCTGTAAATATATGTTAAATTATGTTTTCAACTTAAATGCAAACGTCACTAACACCAGCAAGAAAAAAGCACAAATATGTATCAACAATATATGTGTGAAATATTTAAAAGTCAAGTCACTTTAATTTACATAGCCAATCAGAAATCCCATTGCCTCAGGGAGCTGTACATCTGCTGTCCTTAAACCCTCATTTTGAGCGAGTAGAAACTCAGCCAAGGTGTCACCAGGTGTCTTGAATCTTGATAACAAAATACAGATATATGTGTATTCTCATATTTAAAATATTAGATTTTTACCATGTGGTGATCTCTTTCTGAAACCAGCTGAGACGTTGCCAATACCAAATATGAGCATGCTAACATGCTGAGCAAAGATGGTGAACATAATGAACATTATTAGTAATAAACAATGTAAATTTCCCAGATAATTGGAGTGGTGTAGGGATGACGTGATATTTTTGTAGGCTAACCCTGAAGTTAGCATCGCTCTGGTTCCCTCGACAAAAAGCCTTGGAGATTTTTGAATTGGATTTTTGAATATTGCAGAAAATAAGCTCTGTGAAAAACACAAGTTTATGATACTTACAGGTTTTGTTCATCAAGATAATCTCCACAGATGAACACCACTTTTGTGACTTTCGAAGCGCAAATTAAATCTCTAGCAGTAAAAAGCTAATGTTAGGCTATAAACAGGCAACATCACGGTCGCATGACTTAAACGTCACCACCACTAAGCGTCTAACTACACAATTACTACACAGGTTTTCTATAAACTGATCAATATACAAGTTGTAAAGTTAGAATTAGAGTAGTTTGTAACTAAAGTCACTTTTAGGACTGCAGACTTCACCGCTCTGTTATCGGCTATTTATCATCTGAATCATCAAACTCAATAAAAAAATATGTAAACCATCAAGTCATGTACAACCTTCATAGTTAATGTTCTCCAGGAGCTCAGGACCTCCAACATGGCGGCTGGAGGCTGTGTTATTACCAGGAAGCCTTCTGCTCTCCGGTGGAAGGTGGTCGGAGTGTTCTTGGATAGTAGTGAGGTGTTACTCTGGGATGTAGTACACAGCTGTAGCTCGAGGGCATGTGTATGTGTATTCATATGTGTGTGTGTGTCTTTGCCAAGCCCCATGATCCCTGAGCTTGGCACTGTCTGGGCTGGAGGCTTGAGCTGGACAGAAAGACGGGGGGGGCGGTCATTGTTGTTGTCGAAGTAGATCCCTGGGGTTTTTGGAATCTGACCTCTGCCCTCCCTCCACTGCCCCTGGCTGCAACATACACACAAATATGCACACACATATAGACTCAAAAAAGTAAAGTACTATGCCCATGCCAGCGTGGGCAGATATGACAAGTGCACAAATAAAACAGGACACACACAGCAGAGAAAAAGAGAAAAAAAAAACCCCACAAGACTTCTCAGATCGAGCAGACTCTGCAAAGATGATTTGAATTTGATGAAAGAGATGTGGAAAATGTTTGAAAGACTGAGTGGGCGACTACATGCTTCCATATGAGGCGTCGAGTCTGCTCTTAAATTCATGTTCAAAGGTAATTATGGGGACATTGTTCACAGTCATGTACATGGAATATATGTGCAGGTTTCAAATAGGCAGCAGCGCCGTGGGGGCCGACGGCGGCATATGTGTGTGATTATGTTTAATGTGCATACCGTTTTAATGTGAGAACACTGCAGCATTTTTGTGTTCTTCTAAACCTCTCTGTCTCACTTTCTGTCTCACTTCAACATGCTCCAACAGCGTGGAAGTGGAAGCACTTAGTCTTTATTTAGTTGCCATATTTTGTACTGGAATGGGGAAAAAAAAGAGCTGGATAGAAAAGACCATAAATGTGCAGAGTTCTACATCACTGAGACACAAAACAAACCATAAAACTCACTAAATGGTTCAGAAACAAAGTAATAAACAATCAAGGGGAGTATGATAACAGAAGGTTAAATATATACTTAAGCTATACCAGAGAAAATAAGTTGTTTTCTAAAAGTATCGGATATAAATATATAGTATTCTGTTATTTCTAACATCACCATTAGCCCTTGAGACTGGCAGGTTTAATGCCACCCCAGGGAACAAGCTGTTTGCTGTGTGAGCTAGGTCACACCGAAAATGAAGTTCGCTTTTTGTTTTGTTGTTGTGTCTACAAGGACAGAAGGGATGTACGTCTTTTAAATCGTCTCCCACTTTTGCTGACTTCCTTTGGTTGGATGATGATCAAGAAGTTAAGTTTGTGCTTCAGGAAGGAAACTTTTGTTGTATCAGATGTTGTTTGCCAAGTTTGGGAGAGAAGGAAGAATAGATTCTTTTAGACTGAGCTGCAAAAATAACCTGTAACTTTCTAATTAAATTAACTACTTTTGGTATCTCGTAAACTGTCACACTTTGTGTGCATGAAACAAAATAAAAACTTGAGCTGCTGCCAAATGACTCAATCCCCTTAATTCATCAGCACCAGCACTGAGTGAGTCAACTAGTCACACCTTCAGAAAGGCATCCAGTCACTTATCAAGAAAACAGCCTGACAGTTAGTGAGCCACAAAGCCATTCAGACAGCAGGTCATCCAGTTAACCAGTCAGCCAGTCAGTTAAACTGAAACTGATATAAATTAACAGCAGGAAAGAGATGGAGACAGGCAGAGAGCTCGGCCTCAACTGTTTCAGCACCATGGACAGAGAACCAAGGAGAGGCACTGGTTGACTGTTTAAGGACTACAGCCAGAGACGCAGAGAGAGAGTGGAGGTCTGTCCCGATCCAGTCCAAACCCATAAGAACAGGTATCCTCAGCTGGTATTTAGGACAACATTGTTCTTGCTGACATCACCGGCTCAACCAGGCTGTGAGGATTACACTTCAACAACATGAAGGTGATGAAGCTGTGCGTGGAATAGGAAACCCCCTGATGGAGTCGAGGCACTGGTGGTGGTGATGGACGAAGGAGGATCCTGGAGATCTGACGACGGGGGAGTTGATTCTGGTGAGTCGAACCGAGCCACTGGATGAAGAGCTGGAGGAGGATGGGGTGGAAGAGGGTCGCTGGAAGTAGTATATAGTGGAGTAATGTAATGGAGATTTTTAACACAGTCCAAATGCTTAAATCCACTCAACTTATCTCTATTTGATGACAGAAAAACAGCTACAGAATGACCTTTGTGGTCTATTCCAGCTCCCAAAGGACCCTCAAGAAAACAGGCTGAACAGGAGCAAGTCCAGATATTTGGACCGTACTTGGCTTAATAAAAGACTGATGACCATGAGAAAACAAGTACGTGGACTGAGAAGGGTCTTCAGACTGTGGAGAGTGACACACCGCATGGCTGATGGTTGCAACATAATGGAGTCAGACACAAAAAGAATTTGGTTTGAATATTTCAGCACCCCTGAGAGAAACAGATAAAGAGATAGTAGCTGAGTTTTATTCATTGACTGCATACCAAACGATGCAGTATTAACCCACAGAGACGAGAGCTGTGCATCTGAGCAGCAAACATTTTCAGGCTACATCTGCACACGTGATCACCCAGGCTTCAACACAGCACCTCTACTGCTGCTCTTTAGCAAAGAAACAGACACACATGTTATTATTTCCAGCTTGAAGGCATGTAGGTCAAATGAGACACTTAAACCATAAAGTAATGTGACTAACCCAGTGAGTCAAGGACCAATTCAGTTAATATGCCACTCAGACTGTCCTTCTTTTGATTCCCACTGGCCATGAAATCATACATCAACGCTGTAGTTACGGACCGACAAGCTTTCCCCTGCTTCTGTTTCTACAGGACAAGTTCACGCAAAAAAAGGGAAATTCAGTCATTACCTACTCACCACCATGTTGATGGAAAGTCAGCTACATTATTTTCAAGGTGTGTGAAGACTGAGTGGAGGGCAGTGGATATGGCACACTGAGGGTCCAGGCTGGCAGGGGTGTTGTATTTGATGGGCTGGAGAACCGGTTTCTCAAAACACTTCATCAGGATGAAAAAAGGGGTGTAAATAATGTCTATTCAAATCAGTTTGGGATCTCGGGGCCTCCAGAGAGTTGTGTTACGGCAGATAAACTGTATGGATCCATTTTCTGTTTTTATTTGGCTGTGCTTTTTACGGTTTAAAAACGCTTCCCCAGCTATTTCACTGGTTTAGGAGAATGCTGCAACACCAGCAAAATTCAAGGGAAACCTTCAAAATAAAATGTGCTGCAAAACAGAATTTTACTCACTAGATTGGTAATAAGCTTTTCTGAGCACTTGAAATCACCCAACGGACTCTTTTTTTTCTTTTATTCCAGTGTCTTTATCTTCTCTATTCTTTCTTTGACCCCCACCCACCCCGACATTTCTCAATTTTTCCCAATTATCAGCAAGTATACTCTATTACAGACCCTTCCTGATCTAATTACAATACTCTCTTGCATGTCCCTCTTATTCCTTTTCCCATCATCCTCTCTGTCTCACTGCCTCTCTCCTTCTTCTGATTATCTTCTCTCTCTCTCTCTATCTCGCTCTCTCCCTCGAACACTTTCTGGCTCACAAATCTTGAAAATTGAGATCTGAAGGATGGTGCTGCTGGAAGCCTTGATACAAGGCTACCACTCTCAGTCAAATGAAGACACTCCTTTGGCACAGGCAGGCAGGAGAGCAACCTTTCCACATTCCTCCATATGCGAGTGCGAGTAGGTCCTCCATTTTGTTTACTTGTGTTCATGTATTTTATCCAGGCTGTAACACTGATGAGACCTGTGGTGTGGTGATATCTGAATTGAGAGGTGTATATGTACATATACATATACTGCATGCTTTACTGCAGAGAGTAAATTGGAGTACTGTTCTGCAGGTTTAGGAAAATGCTTCCTGTCAGAAACCCTCCACAATAAGAAAAAAAATCTAAATATGGACTGGACTTTGCATTTACATTTTGATTCCTTTTGATTTTCCACAGTTGAGTCGGTTCTCCACATGGCTCAGGATAATTTCATGCATTCCCATCCTGCTGAGCACCACAGCACAGTGCTCACATGCACTGCTGAGGTCCTACCGAACACCTTCAGCTGCAGCCGACTGCGCAATGTACAGGGAGCGGTGAGTGTTTACGACGACGCAGCGTCAGATGTTGAGGGTTTGTTGAAGAAATGAGAAGAAACAACAACTTTGGGGTTCACGTAGTTGTGTTTGGAGACAGGTGTTGACATTAAACTGCAGGAAACTGAGAATACAAGCACCATGTGTTATTTACTGAGTGTATATGAAATATTCCTCAGTAATATGAAATATGAAATATCATCTCAGGCTGGACCGAAGTGAAAGAAACATCAGATCAGCAGTCCAGCATCTCCAGAGCCAAGGTGTATTCTCAGAAACAAAGCTGGAATAATTAAAACTGATGGCCATTAAATAAACCCACAGTGCTGTTGAATTATCAAGGAGATTTTGATGAATATTAAGTATGTTAATAAAAGAAATATTTGCAATGGGTATTTACAACGAGGACTGAAGTACTTCTGGAACCAGGGGCTGCTCTCACTTTGCATCTCTATGAAAAAAAACAGTCCATCATGCCGAGCCGAGTGCACAGAGAAGATCTGTTTTCATGCGCACCAGTTTCTCACTGCCTTCCTCATCACATCTTCATCAGAAAAAAACTCCTAATCTGAAAGAAGCAGCCTGTTTCAGTAAAGGTTACATGACACAACACACTTGCAATGAGAGAAGGTTACTTGGCTGTGTGTTATTGTTCCTGCAGTGTGGTGCGATGGTGCGTGACCAATGACTGAGTAGAAAATACCAGTGACTCACTGTCTTCTGTTCATTTAGGTGTGACTCCTTTTGTTAAGAGAAATTAAAGTGGGAGGCGACAGTCGGGCTGAGGCTGTCACATTTATTAAAAGTAAATAAATAATGCTTCATTTCATTAGATGCATTTAAACTCTTATATTTATATATATCTTTTAAACCAGCACAGAAGCTTCAACATTTATTTTGATTTTGAACTGCAGTATGTGGTGTACTGTGGAAAAGGTTCTCAACACGTCAACTCCTTGCCTCCGTGTAGTTTTGTTTTGTAGCCCACAGACTACAACAATTTTATTTGCTAATTAGCCGGATGTCACATGGCTTTTGTACAAAAAACCAATGAACTAAACCTTGTTAATGGAATGAAAATTAGAGCCACTGTTTACTTCGGGGGTTTTGTAATGTTCTCAACATGTTTATTTGTTCAATTTAGATTTGTTTCTGATTGTCAGGAACAAAATTCAATAAATAAATCAATAAAAATAGGCCAGGTTTGTATGAGGCACATTGACCACTGAATGGTTTTCCTCTTTTCCTCTTTCCGCTGAATGTAGGCCAACCCAACTCTGTCTTCCGCCTTCATTCACAACATGTTTACATGCTACTAATTAGCTTTGCTTTGTGTTTTTCAGGAAAATATGATTTTTTTTCTAATCCAGAAAGTGTGACAACAAACTGCAAAGAAGTCAGAGGGAGTTGGCTTCATGGATGGTTGGGAGTATAGTGGATATGATTTAACATCCTCAGGCTGTGTTGTTTGTTTGGCTCAGGCTAGTACATGTTTTGTTAAGGTTAGGTTTGGTTTAGTTCCTTAAAGATATAATATGTAAGAATTCTGCATTAAAATGTCTAAAAAGGACTAGACCATTGTTAAGTGTTGAGTTGTGTACCTATATTATTGTTAAGCGGTTGGAGGTGTGGTAGTAGTAGTGTCTTTTTAGTCTTTTTGTGGCTTTGTTTGTGGCTGGCCCAGACTTGCCCCATCCATTTGTTCATTTCAGCCAGGCCTCCAGACTCTCAAGGTTGTTGTTAATTCTGGTATCATTTGCAAATAAAAATAATATTCAATTAATTTTCTGCAAACGTGTTCTTGGGTGCGCTGTCCTCATTATGTGTTGCTGGTCACAAGTTAGAAAATGTTTCAAACAATGTTCATACCCAGAAAAAATGGTTTACTCAAGGTGCATTTAATTTGGTCATAAATGTCTCTACAAACCACGGATATGTTGATATTTATTTTGCAACTTCACCTTGTTTTATGCTCAATTTTCAATTTCATGTTGTGACAACACTGTGCTGGTTTTGTTAGGTTTAGGCACACAATCCTTTCGGTTAGGGTTAGGAAAAGATCACTTTTTTTAAGCTGGTTTTCTCACCACAGACGCAGTTGGAAATCGTCCCGTTTCATTAAAAATATCAGATGGTCTCGCGCTGACAAATGTTGGAATGCCGTCTCGAACGATGGTCTCTTGCGTGGCCATGGCAGTTGAAAATGCTAATATTTTTTTTCTGTGACCCGGCTGCTAAATTGTCACCCTTATGGCATTGCTAAATTAACAGTTAAGGAGAATTGCCAAAGTATTCATCCTCTAGGGAACGTGAATGTCTGTGCAAGATTTAATGCCAACCCATCTAGTTGTGATATTTCCATTATGATTCCTGCACATTTGGAGTTTGTTATTTAGTTGTAATGGTCGCTGCATCGTCTCATTTAAATCATATCAATATGACAAGAATTAAAAATAAATCTGAGTCGTTGTGTTGAAGGTTGGAAGTGAAGGTTGTTTTTTTTTTTTTGCTTTTCATCACTATGTTGAGCATATCGTCCCCCTCTGAGAGGGAATCTGAGCTCAAAGTGTTTCAAAATTGTTGTATTTGAATCAATGTCCGTGAGGCAATCACAAGAAAAAATATAATGGATGTGTCATGTTGTAGCGATGCTGGTTGCATCAGTCTGGGCTCAGGTTGTGTGTGTGTGTGCAGCATGTGTGCATGGTCTCCTGGCCTGCGTGGCTCTTTGTCTCGTCATTTCAGCTCAGGAAACACAGCGTTTCACCCTCCTCAGTCGAAGCAGCGGCTGCATAATTCAGCCCGAGCAAAGGGGTCTCCCACGATGATTGAACATAATGACGTGTAAACCCATTAAGTAGCTAATCAGCAACAGCAATGAAGCTGATGATGATGAAGATGATGCCAGTGAGAACTTCATCACCATCATCAACCCCCTCTCAAAAAACCCTCATCGTGCTTTCTAAGGAGCGTAATTGAACCAGAAGAAAGGCAGTGAAGGGTTCCTGCTGCAGTGTGTTGCTGCACACTGTCGCTCCTCACACAACCTAAAAAAAAGAAAAAGAAATGCAGATATAAATTCAGGAAGGTGTTTATGAATAATGCAGCTGTACCTGAGGAATGAATGTGATGTGTTTGCACTTGTTGGACCGTTTTAAAGTCATGTCCACTTACGTCTTTATTATTCACTCAAGTGAGAGAGAGCTGCTAATGCAACTTAATCAGAAACACATTTAAATATTAAAAATAACATTTTTAGAGCACCGTAAAAAAAATCCTCAAAATCGTCCTGATCTTCCAAAATATTTTGTGATTTTGAGAAATGTTCTAATAGCTTACAAATTCAAATGCGCCAATGTGGTTAATAAGGATGACTTGAAAATATTTCATGAAACGTGCAATAACCAATTACTGTAAGGACTGCAGTACTTAAAATACTAACTGAGCTAAGCACCGATCTGGTGATATCTCTCAAATTGGTTAAAGTGTGAGGCTACAGTTCAAGTTCTTCTCATCACCCTTTTTAGTTGTATGTCTCAAGGGGTTGCTGTTTTTTTTTGTTTTTTTATCTATTTATTGATCAAACCAGATAAAGGAAATTAAGATATTACAACCTGGTATTGTATCAAACCATGTAATAAACCCACCGGTGTCACGTTTGAGCTCGCCTTCCAATGAAAACAACGACTTAATGAGGCAAATAAGCTCATCTTATTTTGGTAAAAGAGAGAAACTTAAATTCAGGTGTGCAGAATATCTCCTTTCTTGATATTTTTGTTTATAAATTAGTAGTGAACTCGTTGCTTTATCATATCCCAGTTGAAGTACAGGGGTTATCAGATTATCGCCTCCTGAGGTACAAAGTGGTATTACGAGACAGGACGAGCCGGGGCTAGCTGGCGTGCTAACTTCAGTAGATATCTCTGCAACACAGTGCATAGACACGTTTGACATACAGCCAACACTGATGTTTCTTCACGTTGTATTGAGAGTTTTGGTTAATTTTGTTCAAGTTTACAACTAAAATTCTGACCGTATCTCAGGTGCCCCTTTAAAATATATGTTACACTTTCAAAATAAAGGCGTCCAAACATGGGAAGATCATGGTTTGGCTGTTCCTTTAAAAAGCAAGATCCAAACCCAGGTCTCCTGGGTAAAAATCCCGTTTGGGTGATATATGTGGCTCATTATGCTCCATCCAATCCTTTGCTCCAGTTACCACCACCTCCTGCTGGTACCGCATCTTCATACACGGGTTTAGCTTTCACGCCTATAGGCAAGACAAACCGTCGTACTCACACGCTGTATTATGCCGGATATTGTGACAGATATTGAGCTGCCACTACTTTCCTTAGAGAATTTGCAACACATTAACTCGCTAACAACCGTTATGTTGCACAAACATACACACAAACACATGCACACACAAAACCACACCATTAAGAAACAAATTAATCTCATAGTTCTGCACATTAATGTCATTCAATTAATCTCACTCTCGCTCTCTCTCACACACACACACTCTCTCCGGTGACGGGGGAAGGCATTGAGAGTGACAGCAGATGAGATTCCCAGACGTCTCTCTCGTGGGAACATGGCTGCCAACAGCTGATCTATCCCATTCTTCATCCTCTGCCATGACTGCCGCCTCGCACACTTCGCCCACAACAAATTTGCTTCTTCTTCATCTGTCTCTCTTTGTGCTTCCATGAATTATCTCACTCTTCTCTCTCTCTCTCACTGTCTTCTCTCCATCTGTCGACTTTTTTAGTCCGTCACTGTCACTTTGATTCAGTCTGTGGTCCTCTGAAGCTCACTGATCTGCAGTACGAAAAGAAAAAAACAACAAAAACAATCTTAACAAGTCGTTGTTGTTGAGTTTTCTTGAAACTAAAAAAATCTATCTGCCAGTACAGTTCATTATTTCAACCTGTGTCATGTCCAGTCACCAGAACAACATGTTGGCATTTTACATTTCTGCGAACCACGGACATGTTTGTCTGTGTCATTTGTAAAGTTTTTGACATTTCTATAAAACGTGTCATATCACGCTCACATTAAACGTACGCGAGCTGACTTTCACGTCAGGAGACGGAGGGGATGTGGTGGTGTTACATAGACATCTCTAATGACAGAGGCCACTGTTTGAGACAGCAACTCAACTTCTGCAAGCGTGAAATCACTGGATATTTCTTTAACCAGACCTCGGGACATTTTCCAGCTGCTTGTACCAACAAAACCAGGTAAAACAAAACTTGACCAATTGGTTTTTGTGACTAAACCCAACCACAACCTAAACACAGCATTGTCTCAACATCAAATTGAGGATTGAACCTAAAGAAACTTCACCATAAAAGAAATGTTCAACAGATAAAGTCAAGTTTCAACATATCTGTGCAGAAACGTACATTACCTTATTCTGATGGATTTTAGCCTGAGTTTAACTACATGTGTAATCATGTGTAATACAACCACACAGGTAATCAGTCACAAAAAGCCCATTTCAAAATGTTTTTGTCTCTTCATATGTGGGTATTGTTCCAAAGCTCAAGTTTTAAGTGGAATAATTATATTGTATTTTAACATGGAAACACCAGCATAATATTTAATATATAATTAATCCCATCAATTGTGTTGATCAAATGAATTAAAATGAACTGGAGAACCATTACAGAGCTGCGATCCATTAAAGGTTCACGCTGAGGCCAGAGGACTCTTGAAGTCAACTGAGTGTCCACGCTCCAATCAAGGGCCGACCCTCAGCTGTACATTAAATCAATTAGTCGTCTGGTGAAGTGCTCTGATTATGTTGATTACAGTGAAAAAAACCTTTATAATGAAGGACCCCCTTCCCCCCTTTAGCCAATCAGTGCCACATGACCAACCTTCTCCTGATGTTTGGTAGAAATCCATTCATACCCGCTTAACAGACTGTGAGCCGATACCGCTGACAGAGGAGATCTCTATCACACTCACTCAAAGCGAAAAAAAAAGACTTTTATTCAACAAACAGAGGCATTACATCTAGATAGATAGATGAAGCTATGTCCTTTGTCCTCCTGTCCTCTCTACCTTCATTCTTGGATGATAAAAATGGCCGCCCTTTTGGCAGTCTGTCCACCGAACGACCCTGCAGAGATTTACACCATTTCTGCTGAGTGTCCTTCAAACCAACAGATGACTCGCCTTCAACTCCCAGAAAGACTCATCACAATCACACTTGTCTTCATTTGCAGAGGACATCACACCTGCTGTGTTGCGTACCAAGAATTCACCTTGATAAAATTGAATACTTGTACAGATGCAGCCAAAGTCTCACTTTTTAACTCTGTGTTTTGTGTCCTGCTGAATTTTCTCCTCGAGCCCTCAGCAGGAAATATTTTGTAAATCACGATTCTGCTTCGTTTCAGAGGTCAAATAAAGAGTCGGATGAAAGAAGGACGAGGACAGGAAACAATTACAGTGCTTGAATGGAAATTTATTAAACTTTTCAGAACTCTTTATACTGTCACAGATCATAATGTTGAGCAATATTCATCACCAGTCATGTATTCATGAAAAATGAAAGAAAAAAACAACCTTGGATTTCCCTTGTGCACTTGTACAAGCTTTTAATCTGACAGAACACAATGAAATCAGCTCATTTATGGAGCTCATTTTCCTTTTATAATTACGGATACGAATTATGTACACAACACGAACAATTACTAGAGGGGAGAAAGAAATGTTTTATGTCCAGAGAATAATTTTCAGCCATTTTCAAGCGTGTTAAAATCTCGCTCCTCTCGGTATGAAATAGTTTATCATCAAAGCACATAATCTGCACCTTATGGAGTCGTATAAAAGAGCCCCCTGCTCCTGCTGGAAACGAGGTTAACGAGTCTGAATTTAATGCATTATTTTGGTCAAATTTTTTTTTTAAAAAGTTGAGAGAAGAAGCACAAGCCTCCAACGTTCATAAAATCTTTAATTCAACAGAAGGCATCAAATATACTCTGGAGTTGTTTTGTCTGAAAAATAGAAAGCACTAAAATGTATCCATCCATCCATTCGACCACATTTTAGTACTGTATTCAACAAAGCCCGGAGCTGATGAATTGATTTCATTTTTCAAAGACATATCCTTAATCCTCACAGCTTGGGCTGAGAAAGTACAAAGACGCACTTTTCATTCGCGCGTCAAACACGTAGTTCTTCGATCATTTCTAAAAGCGTCTCACCACGATGCATAAAGCGATCATAAAGAGCCATTTTACAATGTGAACAACTCTGTGTGTGTGAGACGTTAGTCATATGTTTTTCATATGGAAATTACTTTCATGTGTAATTTTCCTTTGGTGCTTCCTGTGACACACAAACAGAACATACATTTATTCCCCCTATAGCGTCGGGATGTTTGTTGCTACTTCCAAGACGGCATTAAAGCGCCGTGTTTTTCTGTGCCAGCAATAACGCTGCATCCATGCATAATTTAGACAAGTGCTAGCTTTGTTTCTATACCGAAGCCACACAGTTTCCATTTGGAACAAAGTACTATTTATCCATCGCTTTTTCAACCACGAGCAGTCACGCTTTCACTTGCCAAGAACATTCTGACAGGGGAAGAGGAATTAGCAAGTGATGTTTCACAGTTATTGTAACAGACAAGGACAAACAAGAGTGAGACAGAGACAGACACCTTTTGAACAAAGGGGACCTCTCCACCTCCTCTGTTCCAACCAACATTCATTATTTTATTTAACATAACGTGTTTCTACAGCATTCATTTGCAAAAATTCCTTGAATGCAGGATTAGGAGGACTTGTGTTTGATTTCATACTCTCACTGGTGTCAACACGCCCCTACTAACACAGTCCCTTCACTTATTCTGACTTAAAGCACTGACAGTCTACATCTGCGTTAGGCTCTGTGTGAGGCTGTACTGGCTCTGTGTTGCTTTGAGATACATGCTAAGATTAGCATGTTAAAATACTGACAATGGTAATGCAAACATTCTGATGTTCAGCAGGTATGTTCACTAAGCAGCCTGTTCTCACTCCCAGCAGCTTGGTCAGAGCTTGCTGGCCATAAGCTTCAAAGTCTGGGATGTAGTTAGGCTACACCATCAGTGTCACTACTTGTAGTGCCCCAGGGTGGGTTATTCACAGCACCATGCTCGGGAGACTGGGGTTTGCATTGTGTTTGTTAGTTAACCTACGTAACTGTTTTTATGTACCTTACCTGAGTGACCTCAGGTACATCACGTAACGTGAGTCACTTACATAACTTATGTTACAAGGCTGAATGTTACTATTTTAACCCAAAGTATGATTGTTTCTGAACCCTAACCAAGATGGGTTTTTTTTGCCTAAACCTAACAACTGCAACAGTTTCAGTCAATAACATTACAACTGTCATAACAAGGTCATACTGTGTTAACTGCAACCTTTAGTCTGAAAGTCTCACTCCACATTGTATATTCGTTTTATTTGCTAACTAGACAGCAGAGCCTTTATTTTGAAAGTCTAACCGGATGTTGCATCGAACATGTTTGCTGCATAAACCAAATTACAACTTCAAATTTTGAATAAGGTGAAAAGTCATGGGATCAGCTGGAACAATTAGTGTCTGTAAAACATTTCATGGCAATACAACCAATTGTTGTAGAGTTATTTCAGTGTAGATTAACAGGTAAACTTTGAAATGTTCATAAAGTTTCTTGGAAACCAACTGAGATGTGTAGAGGACATACATAACCAGTGAAAGGATGTGTATATCCGCTTTGGTCGCCGAACCAAAGTTTCAAGTCTCCTCACGTTGTTAACTCCTCAGAGTGACAAACTTACTAATGTAACTTAGGACATCTGGCCAGTAAGACAAGAGCCATTCCAAACCCATTTGGCTTTGTACACATGAATTATGATCCACTGCCTGATTTTAAGCCATTACATTATTTCATTAAGTCAGAGAAACATAAAATTCCAATTAGGAAAAAGTCTGTGTGTCACTGCCAAATGTAGAAATGTAAAACTGGGGTGATTAGCTCACTAATTTACTCTTTCTCGGGCATTAGTTTTGCATTGATGTGTGATGGATCGGGCCAGAACTGCTGCAGTTCCTCCTCTGCTGAGTCAAGACTTAAATAACGATATGATGCTAAAATAACAATATGGGAGCACAGGGTCGGTTATAACAAACATGTCATTTCACAAAATACTTTCAATACTACATCATTTAACTTCTTGCAACCTACATTAATTGTTCAAGTCTTAGTTAAAGAGTTTACTGACTGCTTGTGTGTCCCTGTCTAACTTTGTTTCAACAATGAAGCTGTGTTTCCGGGTTTTAGGAAATGGATTCTCGTCTGGAAAAAGACAATTAATCTTAGATGAAAGGTAACTTAACGGTGCCTAAAGCGATTCTGGACATTTTAGAAAGAGACTCAACACTCAACTTTTAAAAGTTTAATGTTCACCACTGCAAACTCAAACCTCAAAACATTTCAGACTTAAAACGTACTAAAAGACTCAGGAGTCCAGCCCAGTTACCAGAATAAAATGTACGCATTGTACGTTTCTTGAAACCACAGATACTGTACATTCAATTTTTGTGTATCTGTTACAATTTACGGGAGAAGGGGAGGACCCAAATGCAGAAAACACTCAGGAGACAGACAGGAATCAGGAGCTAAGGGCGAGCTTTATTAAACAAAAGCTGAATGATACAAAAAAAAAAACAAGAAATCCAGAATAAAACAAAAACGAGTCACAAGGACAAAAGACAAAGTAGCAACAAAAGAGCTGAAACAAAAGCAAACAAAAGCAAAGTACAAATCAATGAAAACACAAGGAACAAAAACCAGAAACATACCACAGGGAGACACTGGAGATAACACGGGTGAGAACTGACAACGACAAGAGGGAGAACAAAGACTTTTTACAGACACACTAACGAGGGGATGAGGTGCAGGTGGAAAAGGACAGGTGGGGGAAAGGAACTGAAAAACACTGGAAGGAGGGAAAATCACACAGAGGGAGGAACTGAAAAGCAACACGCGACACCTGAGGGCACAATTTCAAAATAAAACAGGAAACACGAGAACAACAAAAAACCGGGATCATGACAGTGTCATATCAAGATTTCTTCAACATCATATCACATTCAGATATATATGAGCTGACCCCTTTCTCTTATAGGCGGGGATGGTGATGGCGTGACAGTTTGGCAAGACAGTGCGCCAACTGAGAGATAAACTACTCGAGACTACGATTTACCAATTTTTACTAGAAATCAGGACATTTTCATCCTCAATATAACGTGTATTTCAAGCCATCACATGATATGTTCCTAACCATAAGCACAGCACTGTCGTGACATTTGATGCAGAATTTTTCTCGGCCGAGAAAGAAAATTCAGTCTTAACTCAGATGGAAAATATGTTACAGCTGATTTCATCACTTTTCCATATCAGAAAAGACCAACAACTCACTAATTACATCATCTGTAGAGGCTAGGCACATTAGCACACAGCCTGATAGATAACTTATGAACCACAAGCATTTATATTGACAACTAATGAAAAATGTACGAGTACGCCCTTTACGTTTTCAAGCAGGGTATGCGGTTGAGCGTGTGACGTCACTCAGGATTGTTTTAGATTGAAGAAAGTGAGTTTAAACTGAACAGGAAGTGTTACAACCAGCCCTGCCCCCCCCCACTCTCAGCCTCTTTGTTGTAGCTTCAATGCAACGGAAAAAAAGAGCTTCATACACTGGGACACAGCAGATTATTGTGTAGTTAATAGTAAAGGTCAGCAGTCATCATCCCCTTTCCATGACCATAGACTGTCTCCTGATCTATAACGGGTAATCGGCAGCCTGCCGAGTCTCCGGCTGTTAATATTGATGGCTGCTTAAGGAACCATGTCTTTATAATTGCATGTTGCGGCCTGACACACTGTTTGCTGCACTAAAACGAAAAAGAAAAAAAAGGGTTTTGATAAATGTTTGTCAGTAATGAAAAGTATTGAGCCCAGAGCCGACTTATATAAACTGTTTTTCTTCATTCTCCATCACTTTGAAAACAGCCCACCAGTATTATTTTCGTATTGATTACTTCTATGCTATAGCTCTCTCAGCAAATAAGGCAGTGTGAGTGTGTGTGTGTGTGGGTCATATTTGTGTATTTATGTCCAATTATGATGACAACTAACAACACAGATCTGTTGATACCGGGGAGGAACAAGAAATTGCAGTACAGAAATACAAAAAATAATTTAGAGTCATTACATTTTGTATGAAAATGATTTTTTAGCTCTGAAATATTGATATTCGCTTCAAAAGTCGAGTATCAGACTTC
Organism: Pagrus major; assembly: GCF_040436345.1. NCBI lineage: Eukaryota > Metazoa > Chordata > Actinopteri > Spariformes > Sparidae > Pagrus > Pagrus major. The sequence continues at coordinate 28,445,677 of NC_133227.1, forward strand.
ACTTTTGTCATGACTCTGTCTGTTTTGGTTTTATATTGTCATGATTCAGTGTTTTGTTCATTATTGTCATGATTCTGTGTCTGTTTGGTTTAGTTCCTGTTTTATTTTGAAATTGTTCCCTTGTGTGTCACAGTCTACTTGTCACTTCCCCCTGTGTTGTTTCCACTGATTCCCTCACCTGTCCGTGCTGCTCCACCTGTACCTCGTCTCGTCATTAGTGTCTGTGTATATAGCCTTTGTTCTCCCTCATGTCTTTGTCTGATCGTTCCTCCTTTCCTTTTCGTTCCCCTCCGTGATCCATGTGCTCCATGCCTAGTAAGTCGATGTCCCGCTCCTGTTCATGTGCCTTTGTTAAGTTAGCCTTCGTGTTTGTTTGTAGCTTGTGTTAGCCTGTTAGTCTTCCCTCGTGTTTGCCTCCCAACTTGGTCCTCAGTGTTTCCTCGTGTCTCCAGGTCCTCATGTTCCCAGTCTTGGTATGTTTTGTAGCTTTGTTTCTGTTTATTTTGTACTTTGCTTTTGTTTAAACTTTGCTTAGCCTTTTGTTTTGTCTAGTGAGTTCCCCGTGTTTTTCTCTGTTGGTTTTTTTGCATTCAGCTTATATTAAAGAAGCTCGCTTTTTGTTTCCCCTATTCTGCCTCCTGTGTGTGTCTGCATCTGGGTCCTCTCCCCTATTTCATATATATCCAGTTAAAAAAACCCTGACAGAACGATCAGACCAGTATGGACCCAGCAGACATCGCCGCACTTAGAGGCATCATAGACTCATGGTCAGCTTATCTTGCTGGCAGGGTAGAGCTTGAGGATGCGCTTCAGGTTCTTTTAGACGTTGAAGAAGAACTGTTAGATCGGCCCTCATTTTGGGAGATTCAGGGGACAGTAGGAGTATTAGCTGAGGCTAAGAGACTGAAGGGGCTTATGGAGGAGTGGCAGGGCAGTGACCCCTATTTAGTCGCCTGCCAGCTGCCTGTGAGCATCTCGTCAGCCCCGGGGCTAGCTAGCCGTCAGCCAGCTAGCCTCCTGTCCACTGCAGGATCTGGCGGTGGTTCTCAGCCTTCGGCCCTGCCGGCGCCTGACCCTGTCCCTCGGCCGGAGGTCCGACCGAGTCCTGTCCCTGCCTCAGCCTCAACCCCAGACAAGCCCCCAGTGGATCCATTCTGGGGAACCCGCCTGGCATACAAGATGCCTCCCCGGAGAAGGCGACGTTCTCAGCAGCGTCGTGGCTCCCAGTCGGCGGCCCGGTCGACACCAGCCAGTGGCTCCCAGTCGGCGGCCCGGTCGACACCAGCCAGTGGCTCCCAGTCGGCGGCCCGGTCGACACCAGCCAGTGGCTCCCAGTCGGCGGCCCGGTCGACACCAGCCAGTGGCTCCCAGTCGGCGGCCCGGTCGACACCAGCCAGTGGCTCCCAGTCGGCGGCCCGGTCGACACCTGCTCCTGGCTCCCAGTCGGCGGCCCGGTCGACACCTGCTCCTGGCTCCCAGTCGGCGGCCCGGCCGACACCTGCTCATGGCTCCCAGTCGGCGGCCCGGCCGACACCTGCTCCTGGCTCCCAGTCGGCGGCCCGGCCGACACCTGCTCCTGGCTCCCAGTCGGCGGCCCGGCCGACACCAGCTCCTGGCTCCCAGTCGGCGGCCCGGCCGACACCAGCTCCTGCTTCCCAGTCGGCGGCCCGGCCGACACCAGCTCCTGCTTCCCAGTCGGCGGCCCGGCCGACACCAGCTCCTGGCTCCCAGTCGGCGGCCCGGCCGACACCAGCTCCTGCTTCCCAGTCGGCGGCCCGGCCGACTCCTGCTCCACGGTCGGCGGCCCGGCCGACTCCTGCTCCACGGTCGGCGGCCCGGCCGACTCCTGCTCCACGGTCGGCGGCCCGGCCGACTCCTGCTCCTGGCTCCCAGTCGGCGGCCCGGCCGACACCTGCTCCTGGCTCCCAGTCGGCGGCCCGGCCGACACCTGCTCCTGGCTCCCAGTCGGCGGCCCGGCCGACACCTGCTCCACGGTCGGCGGCCCGGCCGACTCCTGCTCCACGGTCGGCGGCCCGGCCGACTCCTGACCCTGCTCCACGGTCGGCTCCCAGGCCGACTCCTGACCCTGCTCCACGGTCGGCTCCCAGGCCGACTCCTGACCCTGCTCCACGGTCGGCTCCCAGGCCGACTCCTGACCCTGCTCCACGGTCGGCTCCCAGGCCGACTCCTGACCCTGCTCCACGGTCGGCTCCCAGGCCGACTCCTGACCCTGCTCCACGGTCGGCTCCCAGGCCGACTCCTGACCCTGCTCCACGGTCGGCTCCCAGGCCGACTCCTGACCCTGCTCCACGGTCGGCTCCCAAGCCGACTCCTGCTCCACGGTCGGCTCCCAGGCCGACTCCTGACCCTGCTCCACGGTCGGCTCCCAGGCCGACTCCTGCTCCACGGTCGGCTCCCAAGCCGACTCCGGCTCCTCGGTCGGCTCCCAGGCCGACTCCCGACCCTGCTCCTCCGTCGGCTTCCAGGCCGACAGCAGCCCGTGATCCTCTGCCGGCTCCCAGGCCGACAGCAACCTGTAATCCTCCGTTGGTGTTCCTACTGACATCCAGGAGGGTTTCCCAGACAGCGCTTCGGCGTCCAGTGGGTCACAGCCTTCGCCTCCGCCGACGGCCTCCGGAGGGTCACAGCCCACGCCTTCGCCTCCGCCGACGGCCTCCGGAGGGTCACAGCCCACGCCTTCGCCTCCGCCGCCGGCTTCCAGTGGGTCACAGCCTTCGCCTCCGCCGCCGGCCTCCGGAGGGTCACAGCCCACGCCTTCGCCTCCGCCGACGGCCCCCGGAGGGTCACAGCCCACGCCTTCGCCTCCGCCGACGGCCTCCGGAGGGTCACAGCCCACGCCTTCGCCTCCGCCGACGGCCTCCGGAGGGTCACAGCCCACGCCTTCGCCGTCGCCGACGGCCTCCGGAGGGTTCCAACCTTCACCGACGGTCCCCTGAGGGCTTTTGCCGTCGTCAACGTCCCCCAGAAGGGCCCTGCAGGTGCCGCGGGCCTTCTGATCGGCCCCTGCCCCATGCCTTGACCTCCTGGTCTCCCCCTACCCTGACTTTGGCCCCCCCTCCGGACCCCCCTCCACCCTCCCGGCTTCATTTGAACTTTAGCCCTCCTCCAGACCCCCCTCCGCCCGCCCGGCTTCTTTTGGACTCTCTTTTTTTTTTTTAGTTGTTTGGGGCATCTGGAATCTGCCCCTTGAGAAGGGGGTACTGTCATGACTCTGTCTGTTTTGGTTTTATATTGTCATGATTCAGTGTTTTGTTCATTATTGTCATGATTCTGTGTCTGTTTGGTTTAGTTCCTGTTTTATTTTGAAATTGTTCCCTTGTGTGTCACAGTCTACTTGTCACTTCCCCCTGTGTTGTTTCCACTGATTCCCTCACCTGTCCGTGCTGCTCCACCTGTACCTCGTCTCGTCATTAGTGTCTGTGTATATAGCCTTTGTTCTCCCTCATGTCTTTGTCTGATCGTTCCTCCTTTCCTTTTCGTTCCCCTCCGTGATCCATGTGCTCCATGCCTAGTAAGTCGATGTCCCGCTCCTGTTCATGTGCCTTTGTTAAGTTAGCCTTCGTGTTTGTTTGTAGCTTGTGTTAGCCTGTTAGTCTTCCCTCGTGTTTGCCTCCCAACTTGGTCCTCAGTGTTTCCTCGTGTCTCCAGGTCCTCATGTTCCCAGTCTTGGTATGTTTTGTAGCTTTGTTTCTGTTTATTTTGTACTTTGCTTTTGTTTAAACTTTGCTTAGCCTTTTGTTTTGTCTAGTGAGTTCCCCGTGTTTTTCTCTGTTGGTTTTTTTGCATTCAGCTTATATTAAAGAAGCTCGCTTTTTGTTTCCCCTATTCTGCCTCCTGTGTGTGTCTGCATCTGGGTCCTCTCCCCTATTTCATATATATCCAGTTAAAAAAACCCTGACAACTTTTTATTGCATGTTTAAAGGCGTATATATATATAGATAACTTTCAGCGCCTTAACGTGCCGTCTCCCCCTTCCATCGCACTCACGTCACAACACCGCTGTTGTGTGAATCATCTGCCCCCTCAAGTGGTCACCAGTTTGTTACACTAGCTAACATCGCTTGTGCTAGCTAGCGAACGTTAATGTTGCTAACGTTACAGCAGTAGAACTCAGCCATGTTTACATTTTTTTACAAAAACCTGGCAACTTAGACTAACTAAGACTGCTGATGCTGACGAAAAAAACGAAAAAACACCACGTGATACCACCAGCGCTATACTGTTGGCTGACTTACACACAGATCAACAAAACAATCACTTTGGATCTGACAAAAATTAACTCGCAATATTAATGTTTTTTATTGAAAACAGATACTTTTATTCTGCACTTTTCTACAAGCTCTGTGGATGTATTACTTTAGTTTAAAGCAGTTTAAATTGGCACCGATTCGACCACAGACCACCATTTGATAACATTTTTGCTTTTAGATGTTTTATCACAAAAAAGTGTATGAAACCGATGACTAAAATAATCAAATCTTGTCATTATGTCGTTGTGGAGCCCCAGAAAAGGACCCTAGGGGTACTCGCACCCTGCAAACCAATGGTTTAAACACCCATTTCAGAACGCAATTTTATAATATATGGCACATTTCAATGCAAGAAATGTCAATGTCAAAAGAGCAACAAATATAAATAGAATATGAAGTGTTTTACCTACACAGTGAACGCACAATTAATTAAATGTTACAAAAGGTCATATTTTGATTCATTGTTTATTCTGCCCATCATTTCTGCCATGAAGCAGAATCTGTACGAAGCAGTGCACATTAAGATGATCCAAAAACAACATAAAAAGAAATGCATGTTAGTCCATAAAGAAATAATTCTGTTAGTGATTTCGAATTTGGACAGCTGCTGCTGTTCTTAAAATAAAATAAACTTAATCTTAAAGTAAAATGAAAAAGGAACAAATCTAATAAAGAAAAAGAACAATAAAAACAAAAGAAATACACTTAGTGCTTGTGAATGTTAGTCTATAAAGTAAGTTTATGTACTATCAGTGTGTGAGTGTGTGTGTGTGAGTGTGTGCGAGTGTGTGCCAGGGGCCTTTAAGGACCCCGTGTGTTTTCTTTTGGTGCACGAGCGCGTGCGTCTTTAAATATTCTAATCGATGTTTACGACCCCTGGCAAGAGGAGGGCTGTCAGCATGCCAGCATCACTGCAGCTGGGGACTGTGCCGCCCCTAACACACACACACACACACACACACACACACACACACTTTTCCTCTCTCTCTCACTCTCTCTCTCGCCCTCAGCTGCCGTCACAGGTTTCTTTAACCTCTAAACATCCCGTTTCTTTAATACTTTCTGACTCCTCTCATCCTCCTCCTCATCTCTCTTTCTTATAGGTGTCTGTGTGTTTCTCTCTCTCTCTCTCTCTTTTGGGTTTCAGATGATGATCCCCCCCTCTCTGCTGCTGCTGCAAGGAAAACTCCACCTACTCAGCGCTGTTAATGTAGTCACTGACGGTGTGAGCTGCTCTCTCTCTCTCTCTCTCTCTCTCTCTCTCTCTACCGGGCATCTCCCCCCCAACCTTTCTCCTCCTCCTCCTTGTCCTCCTCCTCCTCCCCGAGCATCCTCCTCTCCTCTCACATCGCTCTCCGGCTCCACTTGCGCTCGCAGCCTCCTGCCCGTTCGCTGCCTCTCCGCTCTCGTCTCTCCGCCTATCCTCCTTCTCTTTGACACACACACACACACATTTACACACACACACATGCATGCATGTATATACACTCTCTCTCCTCTCTCGCTGTCTCCCCTATCTCTCTCAGTTACACTCGGTCGGTCCTGTGCAGACTTGAGGAGCCCCGGAGAGAGGAGATGATGCTGGTGGTGATTCTGTTGGAGCTTTAGTGGTGATTTTTCTTTTTCCTCTTTAAAAGAAAACTAGACTCAGAGCAATGTTGATGCAACAGCACCCCTGTCCTCTGCGCTGTGTTCATCTGCCTGCCTCCTGCCTAGAATCAGCCCGTTTCGGGGGGATTTAAACGACAGAGAGTGTTTGCGCCGCCTGTGCGCTCTGTGGTTCTGGTGCGCTGGATCTTCTTCTTCTTCTTCTCTTCTTCTTTATCCCTCCACTGAAGGATGCTCAGTTCTTTCCACAATCAGGAATATAACTACCACAACTACCAACACTCTTGCTGCTGCTGTCGACTTCTCTGCCCCAGCCAGATCGCAGTCTGAGGCGCCCCGGTCCCCCTAAAGGGAAGACGAAGCATGTCAGAGGCACCCGTGTTGCACATGGAAATGAGCCGTCTGCTGCTGGTTCTGCTGGACTGCAGCCTTTAACCCAGACTTGAGATTATCACAGAAATCACAGAGAAGCTCTGAAGAATTTGGGGATCCTAAGAGTTCCTTTCTGACAAGCCGAGAATTCCTGTGTCACTGTATATATTGAGGAGCATCAGCTGCTTCACCAGCTCTATGGTTTTCTGACTTCTGTCCAAGGCTGCGATTTTTGGCATCTGACCAAGGTAAGAGGTAAGACTGCTTTTTACTTTTACTTTGCTGTGCTGCTTTCTCTGTGGCATTTTCGCTCCGCTCTGCTCTCTCTGAGCAACATCGATTCTGTACTTTGGAGAGGAACGGCTCCGTCTCAGTGATGTGGCAGATTTTTGCTTCGCTGATTCACTCTCTTGGTCTGCAAGAAGCTCTTTTTTTTTTCTTTTTTTTTTAAGAAACTGTGTGTCCACTATCGAGCTGCTACCGCATCCCCCCTGCTTTGTCTCATTAGTTTACGACTGGCACTGCTCTGTCCTGTTTACTATGCATCACCCAGTGTCTGTAGCAATGTCCCTCACTGTGTGTTTCTGCTCAGCAGCCGGTTTAAAATGAATGGCACTGCAGCTGAGAAGCCAGAGGTGTTTGGTGTCCAGAACTGAGTGTGTCATGATCGGTGTGCTGGTATTGAATAAACAGGAATCTGCAGTCGGAGATGAATTGCAGCTATTTTAAGTTCATTATATGCACTTTTTGGGAGGAGGGTTCATTATCTTCATTTTCTGTCTATAAATGTAGGTTTTCATTTTTTACATGAGTCTGTTAATCTTTTATTTGTTGGTGTATTCCTGACAGATGTTAGAGCAAAATGTGATGTTTCTTACTGGATCCACTGACCATTAATGCTTCCCCTCATCATCCAAATGAACTGGTATGAATAATTGGCACTAGGAAATTGACCATCCTGCTGCATGTGGAGGTCTGTTCATTGGACTGTACATTGTATTTGCAAGTCTGCTACACTGTATATCAATTGGTTGCGCGAGTTATTCTCCATACATTTGAATAATTGCACGGTGTCTCTATGTATATGGAGATCCAGTTGTGGGGTAATTGGATTCATGGTTTCACCGTGCGCATGTGTTCAGTGTCAGGGTCCATGCCAACGACGACTTTCTCTGAATCAAGCAGCACAAATGATCGAGAAAGGATATCGCGTCCTGTGTTCACTCATCAGATGGTGCTACTGGATCATGTCCGTGAAAGGACATTCACACTTAAAGGCTGACTGCATTTCGAGGTCTACTGTAGTTTCTAGATCATCGCTCTTCGCCGTGCGTTGAGTGAATCACTCAAATGGAAGTAAGCGGGTACAGAGAGGAGGCGGAGTAACTTTTGATAGGAAATAGGAAGGAAGATTTCCTGCTTGGATCAACTGTTGTGATATTATTAACAGATGCATTTTCTGCTCCATTAAGCTCCACTTTACTGCCACAAGCAATGATGTATAGAGGACTGTTGGTCTGTTGGGAAAAATGACAATAAAGCTTTAAAACAGCTCATGAAATATTGTGTGAATACATGTCCTGAGTAGTAAGAGCTGATATTAGTGATCGGTTTGGCTCCACACTGTAAAAAACATCCAACCAAACAAGCCTATCCTCTATACTATAAGGGCATTTTGCATATTTTGTAAACGAGGGGAAAAGAAATCAATTTTTTTAGAAAGTTTCACGAGCTTGAGACAACATAGGAAGGAATATCACGACAATACAAGTCAAAAATGACCCAGGGGGAAATATTTTGCAGGGCACTTTGGCTGCAGTCGGCAGTTTCTTGAACTGTATATAGTAAACATTGCAAAATAAAAAACAAATAAGGGCGTTTGACACTTACATTTTAAATTTGATATCTTACAGTACAAGGGTCATCTGTGCTTCCTCAACTGAAAAAAGGAAGTGGGTTTTTAAGTGTTTTTTGAAGCAGTCACCAGACTTAGCTGATCTAATGAGAGGGAGGAGATTGTTTCAGAGCCTCAGTGCTACAACCTCATGAGAGCAGTCGTCTTTGGTTTGAAGTTTGTCATGTGCCAGTCCTAGCCACCATGACGCCTTGCACAAATTTTGGGCACAATTTCAGACACATCCTGTCTTTTCACTGGAACCATCGTTTTTCATGATCGCAGGATGCTTATCCTCTTTCTTTGTGCAATTGGTAAAGCATATGATTCACTTATGAAGATCTAGGTTAGTGACTTTAACAAGTGAGCCCTACACTATATAACACTGTATTGCTATTATTGCTTAGGCCAGCCTTGAAAGTGTCACCGGCAAGTCAGTTATTAATCGTTACCCCCAGTGACCTCCCAAGGAAACTCAAGGATAGCTGAGGGCTCTGCTTGGATGCCCTAATAGACCAGACAGTGTAGCTCAGTAATGTAAGCTACATAATGCCTTATAGGTGATAAAAAAGTATCTTCAAATCAACTCTGAACTGAATTCACGTGTGATCTTAGCCCAATCCTAGTCAAGAGCCTGACACTGATTGATTTGACTGACGGACATTGCAAAATCACAACAGGATTGGGCCAGTTTGTTGACATGGTGTTGAGGGTCAAATATACTTATCGCCAAGATTCCCACAGTAGACAAAGGGGGTCAAGAGTTGAAGAGAGTTAAAGTCACATCCAATCCTTAATAGCGGCTAAATGTTGCCGCCGTGTCTAGATTTCTGTAATCATCTGAAACATATAGCTAAGTGTCATCTGGTTAGAGGGTTGACCTCTGAGGGGTTGAGGTGAAGTGTTTCTATAAGCCCCTTGTAACGTAGAGACTTTGTACATAGCTATTGCCATGGCTATTCTGGTATCTTTGTGGGCCCTTGTCACTTGAGGGTGCACTGTCTACTCATTCCCCCCATTTCGCTTACACCCCTGAGTGGAGTGGTGGAATACTTAAGAGCTCTCCACCACCATCGTCAAAACACCAAATGAGGGAATATCTTCTGGGTGAATGATGTTTATCCCTCCAGCGGTTTCCCAGGGATTTGGAGAATCTATGACAAAGAGGTTCTGGTCGCCCATAATACTTGCATAAACATGTGAAGCGGGATATTGCATAACGGTGAGTGTGCAGATAAAATAATGCAAAAGGAAATGAAAAAGCTCGAATCTGAAAGGACATTTGGGGATTTAGGGGTGATTTTGGATGCTATAACTAGGAAAATGAATCGTGAACTTTGAGAGTATCTCGAGGGCTAATGCTGCCACAAAGGTGACCCTTGCTGGATCCATCCCAGAATAATGATTGTAAATTTAATCAACACTGTATTTGTTAAATATGCATTGGTCAGCTTGAGTTTGTTTCCAGTTGACTTCTTCTTTGTCGATGCAGTTTAAATGTTTGGCAGATGTCTAGCAGACTTTTTAATGTTCTTATATCAGTTGTTTGATGGATGCTCCTGTAGGTTTTTGGTGACAGATGACTTCTGTCAGTGTCTTATGTTGCTTTGAAAACTAATTTACCAGATCTGTTTTATTGGTGACAAATGCTGAGGCTGACATTCAACTTACCTTTGAAGCTATATTTGTAAATGTGATTATACTGTAGTACTTGTGAGACCTTTCCCATGAGGTGTTTACATCCCACCCTTTTCTCTCTGGCAGTTTTGCCCTTTCAAATGTTTAAGTTCTGACGTCAATTACAACAATCTGTTACTACGCTACAGGCTCTACCCTCAGCTGTATGACTTCAAACAGTGATTGATAGGAGTTTGAACTTAAGTGTTCCCCTCCAATTAAAGGGTTTATTCTGTCTGACTATTTTTCATACAGTTCACTCAGATTTGGTCATCACAGTCACAGCTGCATGTACATTGTGTAGCAACCCAACCGCCAATGCAAGAATCCAAGGAAGCATCTTACGAGCAGAGCCATCAGCGCCAAGCACAACTGTATTTCCATTTGTTGCAAAACATGGTTAAATCTATGACCAGGGTGTTCCTACCTGAACTAAATGCTCACGTCAGCATGCTAACGTGCTTACAAGGACACTGTCAACATGCTGATTTTTAGCAGGAATAATGCTGTCTGTCTGCCATTTACTAATTAAACACCAAGTAGTAAACACCAAGTGAGAACGTCATTACTATATTCAAACTTGATCGCAGGGTGGATCTGAAGCATTACGTACCAAAGTGGACTGGGTTGGGTGGCAGAACTAAGCTGTTGTTTTCCTGAAGAGAGAGAAGGTGGGTGAAGGGTAGAAGGAGAAATGAAGATATAGCGAGAGAGAGGAATATAATGAAAGAGAAAGAGGAGGACAGAGAGGTGAAAGATAACGAGGCAGGAAAACATGGAAGGAGAAGGTGACGATAGAGGAAGGCAGAGATGGGAAACAGTGGGAGCTGCAGGTGATGATCGAGTGTCGACGAGAACAGAGTCCCCGTCGGAAACCAGCGCAGCGACGTCTCGGACAAGACAGCCAGTAAAGAAACATGAATAATGAATCTTAGGAAAGGTGTAGTGATGAATACTGCAGCAGGGAGGAGCTCTGAGGTCTTTCTCTCCATGACCCCCCTCCCGTCTACCTCAGCAGGCACTCATGAATTACTTAGGCTAAAAACTATCCTGTACACACTTCAATTATAAACACACACATACACAGGATGCATAACTACATTACAGCGCGGAGGGCGTCACCTAAAAGTCAGTAAAGTTGATTTGGAGCCAGAGGACGAGCTGCTGCGTCCTTCAGCATCACAGCACCTTAAACAAATCAAACTCATTTTAGTGGTCTGATGACAGCCTTCACCGTCCTTGTTTAGTCTTGGGATGCACACTTTAATATGTGTCTGTGTGTAGACAGATGGATGGACAGATAATGTGTTTTACGGTAACGTTAAATTGTGTCTGAGGATGTATATTTTAGTATTTTCACGAATGTGGAACCATGACATCAGGGTGGCCACGCTACTTTCAACTGTTCCTTTTTCCGAGACGTAGATTGTGACACGCTAGAAAAAACAAAAAACAAATCGTCTACTCCTCATCTAAATGCGTATTTTCACCAGATTATCCTGCCTTTGAAAAACCTGCAGCGTTCTTATTTTGGTGAAAAAAATGGTTTAGGACAACCCTTTTGGACGAGATGTTCCCTGCAGGAGTGTCGAGGGCAGAGGCAGGTCGTCGGATTCAGCACCCCCTGGGGCTCGATCATGCAGGTCTTAAAATGAGGTGTGTTCAGGTGCACTGTCGGCGCATTGTTACCTTGAGAGGGCAGGATGTGACTGCACCATAGACCAACAAAAACCTGGTCTTTAGTCAATGGCACAGCATTTTTCCTGCTATTTAAAGGGGCGCATCATTCAGAAAGAAAGGTTCACCTACATACGTGGGTTTTCAAGACAGTTGGACACGCCCTAAAAGCACCTGCGGCATTAACTTTAGACCAAGCACCGTAGATCGTCTTGTCTCACTACCTGCTGTCAGCCCATCTCTACGACTGAAACCCTTCTGCCTTTGTAAGGTTTGGCTATAGTTACTTTCAGTTTTCTAAACCCTGCTGTATGTAATTAGCCTTTTTATTATGTTATTATTTAAACTTGTCAAAATAACTGCCATTTGGAAAAAGCCTGTTGTTTTTGCTTCACTTCACGTTAAGTAAAAATAAATCGACTGCTCAAGTGTGTTTTCCAAAATTGGTCCTGTGTTGAGACGGGTTGTCAACAGCAAACTAATGCCGGCTGCTTCTTATCCCTCTCTTCATTTCAGCAGGAAATACTCTTTATTAGATTGAACTGAATCCAGGAATCCTTACTTGTTGCCTTATTTCCTTCCTTACATTTCCTCATCTGTCCATCTTTTCTTGTTTTTCTCTTATCTTACCTGCCCACTTACTTTGGTTCTCTTAATTCTCCTTATTCCTGCACGTCCTTGTTTTTGCTTGCTTCCACCATTCTCTCCATTTCCTTATCTCCCTGTGGCTGCCTTTTTTTCCCTTTTCCTTCCTTCTGTCATATTGCCTTTATTTATTTACTTCTGCCCATCCCGGCTCCCTTCATTATTTCCCTTCCACCACAGTGCCTGCAGTATGTGCTTTATATGTGCATGTGTGTTGATGTGTCTAGTTGTGTCTTGTCTCCATGTCCACTCTCTTGCCCAATTAGCCACACGAGCAATATTGCATCTCTTCACACACGACAGTACGAGATAACAACCGCTCTGAATTCACATTCAACATTTCATCTCATTCGTATGCTTTGTAGTGAACTGCTAAGTGAGTCTGTGTGTTTTTGTTTGCGTGCATGTGTGTGTTGCTTTTCTAACTGGGATTGTGTGTGTGTGTGTGTGTGCATTGTTGTATGAAAGCGTGTGGTTGAGCAGAGATGCTCTCCGGGGGGGCAGGGGAAATTGAAGGCTTACTTCCTTTCCACTAATTACCCAGCAACAGTCCCCACTAATTGTCAAGGCCTCGCATGCATTTGATGTCTTTAAATATCCAGCAGCGTGGAGCCACGTATAAACGAAGCAGGGAAATGGGCGAAATGGAGGAAAGGGCAGAACAAAGCAGGTCAGCGGATCTGCTTTGAAGATGTGCACGACCCGTAACCTGCAGAACGACTGCTGCTGGATGCGGATCCATCTCCAAGGACCATCTGTTGGGTTATTAGGAGGGAGGAGGGACTCGAGATCTGCATTACGACATCGACATAAAATCTACTTCGAACTTCTTGACGTTGCTGCTGAGGAAATATACTGTAGATACTGTGAGATGACTGCTGCCCATGGCTACATTCGCTCTTAAATATTTATTTGAAACTGGCACCTAAAAAGAATGGACATAATAATGTGAACCCCTGCACAGTCCAATGCAATCCAATGCAACGATCCTGCAACCAGTACTGTCTTTATGTTCAAGTGATATTCAGACATGTATAGACTCAGCTTGTAGTTCATGATGTCAAGTGAAACCCGTCAGGGCCGACTGAGCCTCTGGAGAGAAAAGAAAGGGCCTCCAATGAGTGTGTGTAAAGTATTACGTCGCTCTGAATGTTTATTTATGTTCTCAAAACCATTCACCATGAAATTTAAATGTTCCTTTCACTTCAATTTGAATTGGAATAATCCAGCGCAGAAAAACAAAACAAATCCGTCTGTGTCTGTGCCAATTACGGGGGCTGCAACAATAAACCAAAGTTTGGAGTGACATAAAAACTAAACAATCACATTTAACCTGCGAGACAAAGGATTGTTTTTTACTTCAGCAAAGATTTTGACCAGCGAGAAGCTCTGAGGAAAGCAAACAAGAACAGAAGTTTCTTCACTCCAGGGAAAGTGGATATTGATGTGAGCCTGTTGGTAAAAACTGTTTTTCATGACTGAAAATTCTGAACCTGTGAAGAGGTTTTACTCAGCTGGTGAAGTTTGGTCTTTCTGCAAACTTGGAGAAGCAAGTGAAGTTTTGTTTGAGAACTTTTTTTGGCATCTGTCAGTTTTCATTGATTAAGAAGCTCCATGCTGTTTTATTTTGGTAATTGTTCCAGACTTTGTGCCAGTAAAGGGCAGAGGCTTAAGAAAATACTCTAATTCGTGCAATTAGTTTAACATTTACAGTCCGTACTGTGTATGGTTAGCTACAGAACCGTGGTAGATCGGGCGATACTGAAGCAGAATCTAAAATGCAGTTTTAGACTGATTGTTCAACTATAATATTTATGTTAGTTAAAGTTTGTGACTTTGAGCAGTATAAGTAAAACTGACTCGACAGAGAGTGCTTTTAAGCGGTCCTGACTGAGTGTAAGAGAAGTAAAAAGTGTTTTTTCTAATTTATTATCACATCTACAGTGTTTTCCTGATTACATATATTGGTCTCCTGCTATTATACACATTTTCTCCTCAGTGGTTTTCGAAAAAGTACTTGATTCGAGAGCTGTGTGACAAGAAGATCACGACTTTCACATAAGTAGTTATGTACAAGTGTTAGTCATGTTGTGACCATTTGTGCATTATTATCACTAGAACAGAATATGTATATCTTATATTGAAATTGTCTTTTTCATAAATATACAGCAAAGTACCACAGGGGTGTTTTCTTTGTAGATGATGTGACCCTCTACCTGGTCATCTAAGTGCTCTTTGTTCCCTCTCTTTTGAGTGCGCTGAGGTTGAAACCTCCACCTTTGAAATCTCTTCAAGACCCTCATATATCATCATCATGTTGTCATCGATGGCGTTTATGTAAAAAGTTGTGACCGGATATGTCCAACGTGCCGTGCCGCTGTGGTGATCTCTTTCTCTTGATTTCTTACTATGGCAGTCCTCGGACCATCACAAAGCCATTTGGCATTTATCCCATGGATATAGACAAGCATGGACGCTGCGAATTGGCTCAGAAATACTATCAATCAGTTCATCAAATAAAATAGAAAAATAAATGAAAACTGCTTCATTACTACAACACTAGCGGTTCATTATAGGCTAACATTAGCAACCTGTTCTCCCAGCCTGTAGTCTCTAGTCTATACTGAAATCAGAGGAGCGGTACCAAGTGCAGCAACTTTGCTGCTGGACTTCTGGGGGTGGAGTGTGGGACAAAATGCAGGGCTGTCATGCACAAATCAGCAATAATAATATGACATTAGCTAGCGAGCTAGTTAACTACTGAGACATCAGCAAACAGGTACTGATTGTTTTATGCTTGTTTTAGAAAGAGGACTATAACACATCGAAACAACAGAGATTTCTCATAATCCTCGGTTTGAAGTGTGCCACCTCAGGGTTAGGGTTGCACTGAGAGGAGCAGTTCAGGTGCATTGGCAGCATGACATGCAGTTATGGATTACAATTTTACAACTGAAATAATGTGGTTATATATACTTGAATGGTTTTAAAACAGTACAAAGCTCCAGGTATGCAGATGCATATTGATTGTGATGCGGTTCCAAAAGTGTTTTCCTGCTTGGAATCGACCAGTCAGTCAGCAGAAGAGACAGAAAATGACAATAAAATTCACTGCAAAGGAAAACCAGCTCTTCAGAAGATTCACAGCTCAGATTCAATTTCGTTAAGAATCGTGGACTGTGAATAAATCTGATTCACAGCAGTGGCACTGTGTGCACAACCGTAGGTGATACAACATGTCTTTTTTATTTCCAGATCACTGAACAGTAACACAAATAAGAAGAAGAAAACAGAGCTTTCAGTCCACAAAAGGAGACAATCTGTGGGCCTTTAAACCTGAGACACAATAAGAATGAGCGCCTACCGCATTATTTCAAGAACAAAATGTCTGCAGGATTAAAGGAGGGGCGTCGACAATGGCTGCCGTTAACACCACTAACTCAGGACAGACAGATGTATGAAAGTGGACTTTTGTTTGCCTGCAGCAGCACTGAAAGAAGCTCAACATTAAAAAACAAACAGTGAAATCCAGTTTGACATGAATATTTAATGTGAGAACAAAGAAAATAAATGAAATGCAAGTAAAGATGGAATCGATTTCATGTTGGCTGCTGACAGATGGGACTCGGTCTGTATTTATCTTGAGGTGTTTATGTGCACACATGTCCACAAATCTGGTTTTCTAAATAAAATGGCGGTCTCAGGGACCTCAGAGAGGGACGAGGGGAGAAAGCGCAAGCGAGTCTCTCCCATCTTCCTGTCTTCTCCATAAATAGCTTTATCTCCTCCTGCCACTGAGCGATCCTGACACCCCGCATTAGCAACCTGGAACTGATTTCACTTAAGAGTTTGAGTCCTTTGAGGAATTGATTTGTCTTGTAGGGAAGAACAAAGGCCAACACAAAGGTCCGTCTGAAAGTTTCCAAACTGGAGGAGACGTGAGCAGACGGACAGACGGACTGAGAGATGTGCCGAGTGACAGACGGGTGAGTGCTCGGGGGAGCTGATGGGCTTTTGATTACATAAGTAGAACAAATAGATTAAATAATGAGCCATCACATAAATACGCTCTGAGAAAGGAGGGGGGCCGAGGGGAATGTGTGATGCCTGAGAGCTCTGCATTGATTCCATAGGGCCCACTTGGTAAACACGTGTGATTTAATGGGCACATGCAGCATTTAAACAAAGTCGCACCAGTTCTCAGAACAATTGAGTGTTCTCAGTGGACATTGATTCGTTGATTTAGTATTTCGCAGGTCAAAATATGTGTAGATGTCGAGGATATAACTGTGGCCATCAGTGAAACCTTCCTGACATACTTGTAGAATTAAAAAACAAACATTTAAAGCTGGCTGTCAGGAGACAAGAGGTAACTACATCCATCTGCTCCTGCTTCGCATCAACACAGCTGCACCTGTATTGATAATTCATAAGTCAACCTCTTTCCACACATTTGGCAGCTGCTGATGTTGCTCTCCTGAAGTAAAGTTGACTTCATCAACATTTCATTATGATCCCAGCAGAAAAACGTGTCTCTCAGTTTTAACACTGTATGACGTCATTTCCCAAAACAAAAAATCATGTGACTGCGGCCCAGCTGTCGGCTGTACTCACTTCCACTTTGTGTAACTCTGACATATTTCTTCGAGTGACTCACAAATGTGCACCAGCCCATGTGGATGTGGATTTGTTGACAAATGTGTCTTTTAAAAGCATTGACAGCATCATCGTAGAGGGTCAACTGATGTTCTGAACCGGAAAAGAAGATTTCCTGTTGCAGGAGACTAATTCAAATTATAAAAAAAGAAAAAAAAGAAAAGAAATTCAAGCCAGCAGCCTGCTGTTTGTCATTCCCTTGGGTAAACAAATGAGTAAAGACAATCACCATTGTGGTCAGGATCCATATTTGAAAGACTATTATCAGCAATTGTGTTTAAATTTAATGAAAACTTGATCCCCTGTATCAAATTCTAGCTTTAGGACCCATCACTCTCCCTTATACAGCATGGTGGGATGGTCATTATTTCCCGGCAAATGTCCCATTTACTTTAAAGTGCCTTCTGTCGTATTGAAGGCTGATAAATTGAGCCTGTTCTACTTTGGTCCTTGGTCTTGGAATGATCTGCAGGCGAAGATTAAACTTTGTATCTTTAAATAAATTTAAATGCATGATAATGGACAGTGTCCCAAAAACCCAAAAAACGTGAAACTCTGTCAGTCTAATCTTAAGACCTTTGTAAGGAAAAGTTATTAAAAGCTCAAGTTTTTTGATCTTTTGCCGTGAACGAAGAAGCTGCAGATTTACTGTCCATGATCGAATCAGCCCCAGACTTTACACATTTCATTAAAGTCCTGCACTGAAGACGTTAACGTGGCCCATTCAACGCTGCTTGCAGCTTTAACTGTACTTTATTGCTGCTTGTTGTTGTTGTTGTTGTCCTTGCTGCTGTTTTGACCCTGTCTTGGCGAGGTCTCTTGTAAAAGAGATTCTAGTTTCAATGTTAAACAAATGTTAGAAAGATATATATTATTCATAATGTTACACTGTACTCCTGTTAACAGGGTGAGAATTGCACAACAGGACAAGATCAATAATGAGGATGCTGGAGGCTATCGATAGTTCCCATTGGATCTCATACAGTATCTATGTGATGGCTCGTCCAAAGATTGGCTCCAAGCAAAAACATTTAAAAACATTAGTTAGTCACACTGGGATGGTGTGTGTGTGGCGAGTGTTGAGTGTGTGCTGTAGGTGCTGTGTGTGTCTCCCTGCAATTTATTCATTAATTAGTTAAAAACATGGAAAATAAGCAACATTCTCATGAATGAAAGATGCAGCTTAACTTATTTAATGAGATATGAACCTTTAGGGTTTGTTTATTTTTAAAAAACGGTTTATTTTCCCCTTTATTAGCTCGTAGCTCATCTTGTGATGAAAACCAGACAGACGGCATGGAGACAATGAGATGATTGCTTATGCATTTTGATTTTTTGATTTTTCCTGTTGTTAGACCAGGATAGTCTCTCAAGATTAGAGTGTCTGTTGGAAGATTTTTGTGCAGAAGTTCAATTGAAATTGGAAAACTCCATTTGCACAAACTGTGCTAACAATGCTCTTATTCCTGTTGGTTTTCCTTCATAAAGCAATGAACTAAATGTGAGTCCAGGGAGCTGTCACTCGTAAACACGTGCCCCTTTTTGGCGTTGAATTACAGCGGACGTCGGCGTGGGGGATAAAGAACACGCATTGATTTGATTGTCAAAGGGGGTGAATAATTCTGATGAGGTATTGATTGTCGTAAATCAAGACATAAGTCACCTTGGTTAAGGGGCAGCAAAGGAGCCCTGCTGATAGATTGTATGATGTATATATGATTATTGAACTTTGAAACAAGGCACTGAGAAATGAGCACTTTGCTGACTGGCTGTTAAAGCTCATCAGTCACTGAAGGATTTTATTGACACGCTCACGGGGAACACAATTGCTGAACACTAGCAAAAGAAGCCGAAAGTTAGTTTTTTATTTTCCCCAGTGGTTTCACACTGTGACTTTCTGCATTGGCGGTTTTTATGCCGCTACAGCGAAGCAGACTTTATTTTCAAATAGGGGTGGGGGGAGAGTATTGCGTAATCAGCATACCATGAGTAGTGGACTGTGTGAACGCCAGCAGCTCGTGAAGGATGGTTATTGTTTCAGAAAGAGACAGAGGGAACGAAAGGGGAGAGCGTGAGAGAGAGAGTGAAAGAGGGGTTCAAAAGGCATAAAATAAAAGAGACAAAAACTTGAAAGCGACAATGAAACAGGGCATCGAAGATTTAAAAGAACGAGAGTTAAATAAAGGAGGGGAGCAAGACAAAACTGCAGAGAATGAAAAGAACAGCGAGAAGATTACGGAGGATGACTGAGTCAAAGTGAAACGGAGAAAGTTAGAGAATGGGAGGCAGATAATGAAGAAGACTGATGGTGAAAGTGAAGAGAAAGAAGGAGAATCCAATTAAATCTGGCTTCAAGATGCCAAACGGTCTCATCATATGTGTCGGTCACGTTTGCAGACTCACCCTCATCTGCACTTTCAGCTTCACATGCAAGTTTTTCTTCCAATAGTTTGTAATGTTTGGTTCTGTTTCGATTTCTTGTCAGGGACAAAAGAAAAAACATTAATCTCATTCTGGAAAAGAGACCTATTGTAACAGATTTAGCTGCTAATTTTCCAGCTGTCGTACCTGGGCAGGCTGACACAAACACAAATTTAATTTCCTAAAACTCAACTTCAAAAGTACACCCCCAACTGTCAACACTTAAATGTCTAAATACAATTAAATTTGGTAAATAAGGACTCATTATTCGTAGCTCATGAGTTGATAGTTGGTAAGTTTGTTGTAATGTAATGCGAGACTGGATTCAAAGTCAAAAATCACCTGTCAATCAAACAGCGATGCCTCTCCTGCTTGTCAGGCTCCTTTTTTCTTTTCTTGTTGCAGCATAATCAGCAGTTCGAGACCTGCTCTCCCCTCGCTCTCCATTCAGTTTTGTTTCAGCCATGAAAACACTTCTTCATCTATTATTTCTTTGGACGTTGGCTCACCAAGGTGTTACCTGATGGGTTACAGCACCAGCCACGAACCTGAACATCCCTGGTTTGTGTCCGACTGGGAACCTTTGTTGCTTGTCATTCCTGATTTGCTCTCCCCTCATTTCCTGTCATCCCGTCTCTCAACCATTGACTATGACATAAAAAATACTTACTAAAAAATAACCTCATTATGCCAGACTGTTGTGAGTCTCAGATCTTCATCCCTGTCACAGAACTGAGTTGTGACAAAGAGCAGAGGCCGGACTGTGACGTCCATGAGACCATTGAGCAACAATCCACTGCTGCTGCTGGGGGTCAGTGTACCGACTGTAACCTTGTGTTTGCTTTGAACTTGTCATAACCTCAGTCTATGTTTTATTGCCTGTAACTATAAGCTGACTCTCTGTTGACCCATGTCCTCACATACACAGCTGGTGGTTTTAAAGTTAAAGTATGTGTGGTAGGGAGTCCAGACTAGAGGAGTACTTTGTGAATCTGAGGCGCCGCTGCAGATTGTCTGATAGGATATGATGTGTTATGGTTTCTTCTGCGTCATGATGATCTCACAGATGCAGAAGTGTGTGATGCTTCAGGAGAAACTCGCTCTTCGACCTGCGGCCTTGGCGGAAGGTCGGGACGCACGCTCGACAGCATGTCCTCACTCCCAACTTGTCAAATACTCTCTCTCCACCTACCACCATCCTTGCGTCTCTCCACACACGTCTCTATCCTCTCTCCACACCTCAGCCTTCTTTCCGTTCTCTTCTTTTCCGTGCCAGTCTCATCATCCTTTACATTTGGCCCAGGTGGTTGGTCCCACCCGTCGAACCATGCCATTGGTCCCTTGCGCCGTTCTCAGAGATTTGATTGGTGGTCGCCAGTGCCTGTTACAAGAGATCTACCAGGAGCAGGTTATCAGGGAATCAGAGTAGTCAAGGGGGAGTGACAGGAAGTGCAGACACAAATGAATTTGCAACAATAAAAGCATGCAATACAGCAAAACAAACTCATGCAAATAAAACACAGCAAGCTACAATATAAAATACTTAAAAACAAACAGTCAGACATTTAAAATCAATCAATCAGGTCTTTGCAGTGCATATCATGTTTTTAAAAATAACCATGTGGTACCAAGTACTTTCCAATCATTTCTTTTTTTAGTTGTCGTTGTGGTTTATGATTAAATTTCACATTGTATGAAAACAGTTTCTATGAGCACGTCCATGTATGTTTATTTATTTATTTTTGCTCTTGAATCCCTGCAAATAAAACCATCCTCAGAGGCAAACTCATTCCAGTCAACACTGCATGCAGATATGCGACTCTACGGACATTATTTGTGTGTGAATACGAATGTGCGTCTGTGTTTGTGTGTTTGTGCATGTTTTTGCGCTCCGGCTGCATCACGTTCGGTGGCGTTTACATGAAAGAGGGAAATCAGTTGCCGGCTCCCAGACAAGAATTCTCCCTGAGCTGCGGAGAAAATTAAATGAGTCAGGATGTAAAATTTATTCATTATTTGATTTCCATCTCCTGACGCCGGCCCCTGAATCCCCCCCCCCCACCCCCACTATAACCGGCTCAGCACAAGTGCCTCTGGCGCACGCCTGTAAGTGCACAATAACACCGGCATTTCATTTTAATGCAGATGTTCCTGGCAGAAGCCGTTTCGGTGTCGGTCAGAAGCTGAATGTAACGTCAGTCACAATTGAAGCTCTAGTTTATTGTTTCTTTTTTTTTTTCCAACCGAGCATTACAGCCACATAATAAGCTGCGTTTCCCGACTGGAACACGAGTGGATTATGAATGTGCTTTTGCACCGGCTCAGTTGTAATGAATCTTTGTATCAGTATATATGTTTATTTATAAGGACACATGTATAACTGCACAGTTTGCTCCTGTATGTGTTTGTGTGTGCGTTATTGTTTACTGGAGGGCTGAATTAGCCGCAGGGAACCAGAGCCCTGAACTGCAGAGGCCAGCAGAATGTGGGCTTGTATTGACTCTATGAGTGATGGTCATATTTACCTGTTGAATGGATGGCTGCTTTGACTAATGACCGCCTGATTTTTCATTTTCTTAACTCCCGATTTTGCAAGGATGGTTGGCGTGAATTAAAAGATACCGAGGAGGAGGGAGGAGGAGGGAGGAGGGAGGGGGAGGGAGGAGGCGAGCAGAGTGAAAAATTGGTAATTATTGGAAACATCCACAAATCCTCGGCGGGCATGTTTCGAGCGAGCGCAAAGTGTTTATCACAGCAAATAGATGTGTTTTCTGGTGGAGGGTATAAAAGTAAAAATCCCCTGTCTCTCTCCATGCCCCCGAAGTCATATGTTTCATCTATCATGAGCGAAGCCATGAATATTTTCTCGTCAGCTGTCTCTTCCCGGGACCGAACTTCGTCAACTGAACAAAACACAGACTCAGAGATTGAGCAGGGAGTGCTGTTGCTTTTGGTTTTGTCAGCAGACAGATGCTGCATGAGGAAAAAAGGTCTGATTAATTTCCACAGTTGAACACCAACAGTCTGACGGGACTGTCGAAAAACTGCGTGTGACTTAATTGTGACGGCGGTTTGGCTTGGATCAAGGTTCGGAAAGTCTGTGCGAGGGAATTGAAAAAGAATGAGTTCAGGAGCGATTATATCATATTCAGGAGTTGATGTTTTCCGCTAATGTCCCATTTTAGCGCCGCAGGCACTTGGGAAAGTACCCAAGAGAGCAAATAAGCCTCACCGTCGTGTGCCAAGATGAAAATGATATTTACAATCCCATTTTCCAGAATGCTGAACTAAATAATACATTTAACAATGAGTGATTCGAGGTCTTTCGATTCACATTTAAAGTGATATGTTTGTTTATTACTGTTACCCGCTAAAGTTCAGCTTTAGCTGAATTTAAAGTAAGTTAGAAAGTAATTTGACAATCGCTTATTTTTCTGCTATATTCAAGCAGCTGTAGAATCTGGAATCCTGTGCTGAAAAGTTTTACCTCACTTTAAGAACTGGAAACTGTTTATTTGGCTCTTTTTCTTGAACAAACCAACAGTCATCAAGATGTTTTATGCACAAGTCATCCACTTTCACTTTGTATACCACTACAACTCTGTGCTCCACAGAAACGGATGAGACCTCAGGAACAGAAGCAGCGCAGACAGATCCGACTCGACCGACACAGTGAAATGACAGTTTGGACATTCAGGGAGACAGAATTAAAAATAGATCATAATCATGTGAAGATTATGGATCTGGGAGGGTGATGGGCAATTTCCAGCTGCCATCGAGCAGTAATGAGTCACATGGCCACCTCTGCAGCACGGAGACCTGGAAGAGGACAGACTACACAAACACACCTGAGGCAAAGCACAAACACACTATTGACACAGGAGACAGAAAGCAAACACTCAGAGCTGCCATCAGTTCCAGATTTATACATTTTAATGGCTTCTTTGTGCAAGCAGGACTATAATGTACTGACATATGTACACTAACCTTAAACTAACCAAGCTGATTTTTGGGAGACAAAGCATGCTTAGCAAGTGTGGCACACACAGTTAATGAGCACAGCTTCATAGTGACGTGCGTTTAAGCGAAAATATCGGATTCAATATGGATTCAAGTTTTCAACAAAGGGGGAACAAAAAGAAGAAAAGAAACAGGGTTGATTGTGTCAGAGGATCCAATATAACAAACAACTGAGTGGCAGATTTTGCCGTCTTGCTGTGCACATTTCACTTACCCTTACCTGTTTTTGCTAAAACAAAAGGGCATTAAAAAAGAAAAAAATGCATTTTGGAGACCAACAGGCAGGGAAAGCCCTGAGAGGTCTGCCACATGATTTTAAAGAGTGTCAACGCTAATCTTGCTTTTATCAGGCTCCGCTAACGACAGGTCAGTACATAAAAGAGGCAGTTTAGGACTATCTGCTACAGTTTGCACTCAAATATCCAAATCTAAAGCATGCATCGTCTATTTTTGTATGTATAATGTTGAGATGGCTTCTCTCTGCGTGTCTTTCCTTTCTTGACATTCTGGGAGGTGTATAGTTCACCAAGAATCAGACATGACAGGACTGCAGTGGGACTCTCCCTGGTGTCAGCAGTCCTCTGGCCACAGCTGCTCTTCTGTAATGAGTCATCCTGGATTTCACTGATTTGTTTTCCAAAAACATTCTTCACCTCTTTCGTCTCGACCTTTTATTCTCTGTCTTGTTGCTCCACATCTCTCTCGGGGTTTATCTGTTTACCTGCCTTCATTTTAATGACTTGTGACGACCACATTTGTTTGTAGATGTGTTTTCATACTTAATACTTTTGCCAATTCATGCCACTCAAGGTAGCGGAGTGACCAACAAACTGTAAGTGCTAAGTCAAATACGACACCCCCAAGGTCTGACAAACAGTAATGTCTTGAAAATTGATGGGCTGTGTGCATGCTATGCTGCAGTGAAGCATTTACTGCTTTAGTAGGCAGAGCAGAAATACATCAGGAAGGTATAACAAGGTGTTTAATCCCTGCTGTGCTGCTCGTACGCACATACAGTAGCTTGCATTTTAGCATTCCTTCCCACTGTTTCCCATTACCTTTGAACTATTCAACAGGGAAGGGGCTTGTGTATTACCCAACATCCCCAATGGCGGTTTTGTTTGTTCAAGCTCATTTCTGACAGCACTACAGGAGGGGTTTGTGTACCTAGCCTTCTTTTTCTTCTAGCTTTCATGCACCACAAGTGACGTTACATTGGTGCTGTGGTCGTAATATATCATATGAAGGTTATGTAGAGGTAGGCTGACTGGAGCGCCCAACAAACAGACCTGTGAAAATGCCTCCAAACAGTTCAGACTGCCTTCAGTGACACTGAAATGGATTTAAAGAAAAAAAGAGGGGAGAGGGTCAGTAGATGCCTTCATGTCTATTTTTGTCTCAGACCTCAAAAACAGTGAATCCAGTTTCTCACCTCACAGCCAGAAAGTCCTGATCTTAAGTTTCAGACCTTTTCTTTTACCTGTTTTATTCTCCTAAATGTGAACAAGCAGAAGCTGAAGCAAGACAGATGGAAGCAGAAGTAACTTTACTGTACTTGCATGACTCCTTGGGGAAAAAAAATAAATAATCCCATGGTGAAGAAGCTGCTCCTGTCACAGATATGACACCGCAGTCCCAGTTAGCGGTGATACATTATGTCAGGCTCTTGTCCAATGAGCTGTACTGTTATTTGCAGCAGGGTGACAGCTTCCTGTCGCATGCCGTCAGACACAGCGGGGATCTGGGTGACCGTTCACTTTGTCCTCACTCCTGGAACAAGCAGGGGTTTCTTCATCCCTGTGTCTCTGCAAGCCTTCCAGCTCTGCAGCACAAGATTGCCCACAATCCTCCAATTTTGTCCTTCTCAAACATTACAAATCCATCGTGAGCTTAAGAGCTGCTTTTGTTCTCCGCTAAACAGAAGACTCGCACGACCAAAAAGTCATGTCTTGCCGAAATTGGTTGCATTGTGTGTCTGTGTGTGTCTGTGCGTGTTTTCTGACAGTAGCAAATCTTGTAAAAAAAACCCTATAATGCATTTATCGCATATAAGTACCACAGGCAATTTACTCTTGAATGTTGCACATTAGAGCAAAATTAGCATTTAACTTAAGCACCCAAAACATTCTGTCCTTGTAACTTCTGATGGATCAAATGAGGACACCAACATTTATCTGAACATTTGAGTGCAGTGGTGTTTCTGCAGGAAATCAATGTTTCTATAAACAGGAAGTATGTGTTTGTGTAAATTGCCACCACTGGGATTTTTAAGGAGGCCTTGGGACAAATTTCCAGATGTTTTTGACGAGATGTTGGGCCGTCTGCAGCCGTATTCGTAGCGACAAAATGGGTATATTAAGCCAAAACATGTGTTCCTAACCCTAACCGAGTGGTTTTTGTGCCTAAACCTAACCAGAGCATAAGCACAGCATTGTGATGTGTCATGTCAAGTTTTAACTTATCTTAAAATATAGTTTTCCAGCATTTTTTTGGGAAATTGGATTGTGAATGTTTATAATCGTAATAACACTAATATGTTTAAATTCAATACTGTAAATAACCAAATGCACACAGTACAATAACTGTCAATTTCCATACCACGATATACCTCAAAATCTGTTTAACGCTAAAAACCCTCCTGTGTATATAAGATTGCAAGCCAATAAACGGATATCAGAATTTTTTTTTTTACTGCTAATATCAGTGATGGCATCAGTCCCAAACATCAGCCATCCAGTCTGCAGGACCATCTGGACAAAAAGCACAGATAGTGAAAGTACAGAGAACAGCTTTGAGAGCAAAATAACAGGAACAAAATGTGAAGCGTGCATTCTGAAGAAAAAGTGTGGAAAAATGACAAAACTTTACTCAATGAGTCTGCTCCGAACATTAAAAAATGATTGTTGAAAGTTCTGGGATTCTTTGGAGCTTCACCTTCTCCAGAGGGCAAACGCTCCTCCAGGTGGGTCGGTCCATCCCACCTCTCCACTACAGGGGCGCTCATATTAAAACACACCAGCACTCATTTCCTCCTCACACGGCCTCTCGCCCGCGGCCATAACACCAGCGCCTGTAAGCTGCCTCTCCTGACCTGCACAGGTGCTCCGGTCGTACTCTCTTGCCAAAAAAAAAAGGAGCTAATTTTGACTCGAGGCTCTTGCTTTGAATTTTACGACGTGGAATTAAAAGACTGAGGGAGGGAAATAAAGTCTTGGATTCTAATTAAGGGAGTTTTGTGCGTCCCAGGGAGAAATGATTATGGAGAATAAAAGCTTTTAACAAGCATGGCATAAGGTAATCTACCAACCCCTCACCCACCACTTCCCCCCCCATCTGGAAGACAATGCAGGCAGTAAATGATGCCCCGGGCATGTCAGATTGATTGGCTGGAATTCACTAACAGCACAATCAAAGTGAGAGCCAGGACTGTCGGCCACCACAGGAGATCCAATAAAGACTAATAATACACTTGGAATAATGGTGTGAGTGTGATATCTATCGTCTGAGGTCTGAAGGAGATGAAGGTTTTTTGTTGTGTAGCTCCAAATTCAGATGTCCAGCGCACCTGATAAATGATCAACTCAAGAGGTTTGTTCCAAATCTTACCATTGAGCATGAATATATGGTCCAATAAACATGTGACTACCTGGCTGCCAAACAAAACTCCTTCTTTCTTGTTCATACCTTAGCTGAAGGCACTTAACAACACTTGGTTGTCTGCTCCCTCAGAGGTCAGTAAGTTGAGATGGTTTACAGTCAGAGGCACAAAGCTGAAGTCTATCTCTGTGCCGAGATCTGTGATACCAAGTAAAAACCAAGGCTGGTATTGCCAAGACCAGTGCTTTCTACAAATTAGTTTAATTCAACAATTGCAGTTCTTAAAACCACACAAACTGAAGCCCACCGAGGCGTGAAACCCTTTCACACGGTCAGTGACCATGATAAACACAGACCAAAGCTACATTCCCTCTCTCTCTCTCTGTACTTCTGCCAGCGCGCTCAGTGACTGAAGTCTGTCTCACCTGTGCAGCACAGTTTTTCTTTCCTGCCGCATAACCTCAACATATCCTGACAGGCGGAAGGAGAAGTAGTTCCCATCAAACTGGTATTATTTTGCCTAGTTCCTGGTGAAAGTGTTGCTGCTTTCTACTGTGACCCTGTTGATGAAAAAATACACATTCACCCCCAAATTACAGAGGGGTAGGGTGTTGATCTTTTCATATGAAAATCAAGCTAGTAGAGTTTGGATTGGAAGTATCAATATGTCTGTATCGATCCTCACACCGTTAGTGCAGATTAATTCGTCTCTGTGAGCAAATCCACTGAATTGCTGCACATTTCTTTTGAAATTAACTGATTTTGGTACGAAATATTACCCTTTTTAATCATACATACATATCAAACAAGAGAGAAACAAGACTATTACAAGGCTGAGGCCACTCCAACAGGCTTTAATTCTCCTTACATAGAAGAAAACATGTCACATAAATGAAAAACTGAGCGACGACTTTGCTACAAAGATCTGAACCACCAGTGGGATGCAAATGTAAAGTCCTGGAGGTCAGAGGAGGCTGTGTTGGTATTCAAATCGTCTGTAAAGTGGCTGTTTTCGAACATCTCAGCCTTAGCTGTATGCCGACTTGACTCAATTTTAATTAGTATAGCTATTAGTTAATTAGTATCGCTGCTCTACAAAACTAAGATTCAGTTCTGTGCCACCAAAATGTCAAAACCATCATGTTGTTGATGATGTTGAAATGTGTTGCCTGGCTGCTCGTCTGACCATCTGAACACATTTATTGTGCCAATAAAACTCTTGCCTTCTCCAAAATCTGGCCTGTAAATCACAATTTTACTTTATAAATTTGGGTCGACCGGGTCCAGTTTGGAGTTGCATCAACAAATAACAAGCTAAAAGGCTCAGAGTGGTTAAAAACCACTCGTTTGAGAGGCTCCTGGCTTAGAGTCCACCATAAAAACAGCATTACAGCGATAAAGACGACATAAACAGGGCAATAATACAGTCACACGGAGGTTTTGTTAAAATATACATGAGGACTATGTTCCTCAAGTGTCCATTCAAATACATTAGGACCAAAAAAAACATTAAACTTAAGTGCTTATTTCTAGTTACAGCTGGCATGTGCATCCATTGCACACAGCTGATAAAAACCCTCAGTCACCTTCATGCAGAGGATTTGCCTCCATCACTATTTGATGTTTTATATTATTATCACTGTGGATTATCGTGCAACCACAGGAAAAGGTTATGAATCATCCATTACACACAGTAAATGGTTACATAATGCTGTCTTCATGCTTAAAGCCCTACATTGGATGCTTTTTCAAACCGTCCATGTAGGATTTTATTTAAAAACAGTGGGATTACGATGGAGTGGGTGACACCACGCTCTGTCAGCCACTCTCCGTATCAAGCTTCATGTGAACGAGATGAGTAAAATGTTCTGAGGGCTCGTGTTCAGACTGGCTTTACTGTTCATGAAGTGCAATTAGTAACTATGTATAAAGAGAATTGACAAAATGTGACTGCCAGACTGTAATATGACACATGTTGTGTTATTTGTCACCTGCATCCAAATCTCCTTACAGGGCTGCGAATGCACAATCGCAGATTTGGTGTGAGTGAGACCCTCATGTATGACTTTCATGCAGTGTGATGTGATTGGATATTTGTACCGTGACTAGAAGCGAAGAAACAGAAGCAGCTGGCAAGGGAAGGAATTGTGATAACAAACCGGATCACAAGTAGCCTCATAAACACTTATGTCCAATTGTAGATTGATATTTGGGAACAGGTCTACTGTTGCTTTGCTGAAGCGAAGCTCCTGCCTGTCTCAGATCTAGTCAGACCTCTGTGCCGACATGCTCAGAGAGGCTTGAAGCTCTTTGGATATCCTGCCGCAGCAACGTGACTGGCTTTGAGACTTCGAGTGCATATTTGGTCGGGGACAGAAGTTTCTCTGTGGAGTAATTTGATTTGTGCTTAATTTTATTATGTAATGACGGACCCAGCATGCCTCAGTCCTCTTTCTAAATGACTTTTGTGCTTCATCATCTCTGGATCTCAATGAGCTTGATGAGACGGGGGAGTGAGACGTTGTGTCGCTAGTGGACATTTGATGACGTGTAATAATTTAGATTAGCAGTGTTGTGGCCAGAAGTTACACTTTAAACTGCTTTAACCAGCTGCTAGGAAACAGTGGCTGCTGGTGGCTGTGTAAACTTGTTATTAATACCAGTTTGCTGCTCACAATGTTTTTCAATAGGACACTTTATATATTTTCTCTACAGCCTTATAGACTAACTGCACCCAGGCTAATGCTGTAATCTGTCTTGTTGTGCCAGCTACAAAATGCTGTTTTTCTACACTATGTGCAGCTGTGAATGATACAACTACATCATAACATAGTGCACAGTTCGAGGATCGAACTCCTTGAGAAGCTGATGTGATATCATCTATCAGAGTATTCATACATGACATCAACATGGCTCATCTCTGTTCTTTTTGTTTGAGTCCTGCAATGTTTCTCTTTCTTCTCCCCCAACATTTAGTTTTATTCCCCTGTTGTATGTCTGGAAACTTTAAACTTGTAGCTTCCACGTTCGTTATCTGTGTAAATGAATTTTGCTTAATGAACGTGGCTGTCCTCTTCAGTTTAAAATGACTGAAGGAAGTGGTGAGATGTTCTTTATTGCAAAAAAACGTAGGAGGTTAGTTCCTTAGTATCCTTCAACCATGAAGACAGTCTATCCTGAATAACCTGCGACTGGTAAATGCTTAAAGTAAACAATAATCTAGCCACGCGGAAACCTGTCATATTCTTTATTGTTGGAACAAAAACCTATTTTGAGTTCTGATCTTAAGACTCTTTTGAATGAGGATTTTAATTGTGTTTCCCTCAGTCACTGTTGATGTACACACACACATTTGTGACACAGTTAAGGACGACGGAGTCGCTCTTCTGGCTGCTATAATCCTACAGAATAGAACAAAGACTTTTATGCATACGGCAGGGCCGCTGTAGATAACAGCATCAGAGGGCTCACTTCATAAAAAGCGCTGCATGTGAAAAGGATTCACCCACAGAACTGTAACACGGAGGATCCGGCCGGCCCGGCATCGCCCATGTTCGAGTGTTTTTGTTCCTTCAAAACCGCCTCGTTCTGTAAGAGAAGAAAAGGACGAGAGCATCGGCGCTCTGTTCAGCGGATGTTGGAGAATAAACTTGTTAGGAGTTGTACGGCTTCTGACTTTCATTTGTCCTCCGGCTAGAGCGGATTTTGCAAATTAATCTGTCAGCGGTCCATGCCTGATGCATGAGGCTGTAGGTGTGTTAAAACCACAGCCTGTGTCTGTCCTTAACAAATGACCTTGCCAGGAACGACAATCCACCAAAGTGGGCCGTGTGTCTTGTTCTTCAGAACCAGTTTGGTGTTTGTTTTCTTCTTTCACATGATCTGTTGTCTGATATGTTTTCTTTCCGTCCAAAAGTTTGACACTTATCTACCCAAACAGACAACACAACCCTTCAGTCTTCGTTAACAGCATGAGCAGACTGCTTTCTAAATCCAAAATTAGATTTAGGATTGGGATTAAACTGGAATCAGGTTTAGGTCGGGAATAAAGATATGATCAAACCTGCAGTTCTGAACCGTGGAGGGAGAGACGGGCTCAAACAGAACCACAGAGAGAGTTTGGTGTGGCCTTTACAACATGTGTTAGTGTGAACTACATGACAACTGTGAGGCCGGTATCCATGGTGATTCATGTACCATGGAGGCAGAAGCACTTGGACATGACTCAAATGGTGAAAGTCAGACATGTAGTAGAGTGTTAAAAGCTGAGTGAATGAGTGAAATCCCTGAAGTGTGAAAACCAAACGTGTGTCCACTGCAGATCAAGTCACATCTGTGTATTACCTGAAGCTTTATTAAATAAAGCAGTGCAGTGAGATCAAACGTTTCCCATTACAAACCCATGAAGTCAAATTTCTTGATTGTCTTGACTGTATTTCTTTAAGATTCTCACACTCATTTGGAGAAAATGAGTAACCTCTATGATATAACTACCGTTTTTTATAAATGGAGTCTGGTAGATTTGCCATGAGTGATGTACCAGCAAACAAAAAAGTGTCTCTCGGTCGGTATCCTTTCTGTTATGTAGTCAGACATTTCAAATAAAATGAAAATAATTTGAGAAGGTAAAGATTTGTGTACAGTGAAAAGTCAAGCTGTGGACGAAAAAATGAATGCAAGCAAAAACACATAACAAGGTGTCCATAAAGGATCATTATAGACCTGACAGAGGCAAAGGTTGCTCTATTAGCATATCAAGGAGTGTTGAAATCATAATTCAATTTTCAAAGTCTGTTTATAAGTCACGGTGAGGTCAGGTAATGCAGGATCAATAGCTGATTGCTTCAATCTGGTGTAAAAAAAAAACAACAGGGCCAATCAGATCTTTGTGTGCGAGCTGAAAGGGAAATGACTGCGTTTAAAACCTGGGCCCTGTGCTTACATATTTTTGTGTGCAAATGACTTATAAGAACATATATATATATATATATATATATATCCATATAGGTGGATGGTAGATCATCTCACCCTGCAGTCAAAGCTAACATTTACCTTGAGGGCAACTTTGGCTGTCAGAGTAGGTCCACTAAAAGTTTTGCCACCTGCAGGCTGAGATTGTTATTTGAAGTGTTCGTAAATCGATTTTGTTTACCCAGAAATGGCCGGTACATTGCTAATGGCAAGTCTACCGGACATCATAAAACCTACTTCATTCACACCACAGAAACAGAATAAAACTCATAAAACTCAGCTGGATTTGGGGCAAAGTGTTCCTGCGCCGGTGCCAAAAACTCACTTAAAAAAACACATAGGAGACACGTGGATGAGCCACAGCTGCAGAGGTTACAAGTCAACACACAAAAACTCCTTAAATCAACATATTTTTATGATAGAATTTTGTGTGTTGGAGTGAAAAAATAAATAAAGAAATAAATAAAAAATAAGACTTTTTGAAGGCTGTCTCTTCCTCCCAGAGGGCTGCACAGAGCCTCCCTCCCCAATTATGTTGTCACATATGAGAGAAGATAGTCCTCCCTGATCCAGCTTTCACTTTTCCACATCTCTCTCTCTCTGTCTCTACTCTCCTCTCTTCTCTGCCTGTCTGCCATATATTTCCTCCTTTTCTTGCACTTCAGCCAGAAGCCCATTGAATTTCTCTTCATCTCTCTGTCTTTCCCATCCACATTATCGGCTGTTACTTCAAACTTGTTAAGTGTTGAATAATCTACAGGACATTTAAAGTTACAATACGCACATTTCAAGAACAGGGAGGATAACACAGTCCCCGCCCTCTTTCTGCTTCATTTTATAATGTCGACCTGTCACTCATCGTGCCACTCAACCCTGATGAGCTGTCTGCCTTCAAAGCGGTCGCCTGCAGCTGAGGTAACAAGCATCAGTGAAGCCTCCACAGGAGCTGAAGACTCAGCCAGTCTGCAAGAAAACAACAACACAGCTGACGTTCACTGTTGTTCAGTGTGTCTCGTCTGCAGCGTGTTAAGCTCATCTTGAATCTGCGTTAAGAAGTTTGTGTTGGCGGCTGTATGATGGGCTTGATGTCTGTATTTGTGATGTGCTTGATGTCTATATCTCCGCTCAGCTCACATCCAAATGGTGTACGCACCAAAATGGTAAATCAAATGTTTGGAGTCAAAGAAAAGTTGTAATGAATCATTCAGTTCAGTTCCTTCAAAGCTAAATCATCGCAGAGAACTGGGAATTTATGAATATTTGTGAAAATATGTTAAAACTGTGAGTTTTATAGCAAAAAATAAGAATCATGGTTCATACAGATTTCTCTGAAACACTCTGCAGCTTTATCCACTTCTCTTTCAGCTGGTGATGAAGTAGTAGGACAAAAAAAACACAAGGTTAATGAATGAGTCAACAGAGTGTGTGACTTTGACAAGAAACTCTGCATCCATCTCCAGATGAGTCACAGCGCTGTGCTTCTTTTACCAAGTAATGTCTTAACCTTTACCAAGAACTTTGATCATATGGTGATCCACCTTATAACTAGAATAAACGTTTGCAAAGTACGTTTCTGCTAAACCACAGATGAGTTCTAACTTTACGCTTCCTTAGGTTTAATTTCCAGTTTTTTCTCTCGTCACAACGCTGTGCTTATGCTCTGGTTAGGGTTGGGCACAAAAATCACATGGTTGGCTCAGGAAAACATCATGGTTTGGCTCAAAATACCTGTTTTGGTCATCACGAACAAGGCTGTAAATTGTCCCGGGGAACTACAGGCACCAGTATGGAGCCTTTTCAGCCTGTAACTCCAGCTCCATCCTCTCCACCTCTCAGTAGTTGACATTTAGTTGACTTTGAGTCCCTCAAATGAAAAATACTTTTCATTAAAGTGTTTATGAGCACTGATGTTTTATTATTTTTCCTTTTAGTGAGCTTCTTGTGACTTGATCTGTGTGTCTGTGTGTGTTTGTGTGTGGGTTTGCAGTTTAAGGGCGCAGTAACCTTGCTCCTAAATGTGTTTACACTCAGAGCAGCCATGACCTTCAGGAAACTATTCAACCATTTGTAGAAAATTCATTCTGACTGCGGTCACTCACAACTGGCAGAGGTGCTGAGCCTGTTATGTGTTCCCTCATCTCAGCTTTCTGCATGAATGCGAGCAGCTTGGTCATTCAAAAAGTTTGCAGAAGAAAACTTTTCTCATTTCTCCCAAAATCATGAATATTACAAGATGAGATGGGGTTAAGGTTCAGGAGAATCATCCAATATGAGCCTGAATCGTAGCCCGGATAGCAAAAATTGTTGCCAGATAACAGATACGTTCATCCGGCACACATATGGTATGATGGCACTTGGGCGGTCCACTCCTGGCCATGCCGCGGCCTGCCACAAGCAGTCCGGTCTATTCTGGTGGGCTAGATCCGGCCCAGACTTGGCTCCAACAGACATACTTGCAATAGATGTTGTGTGTACAGAATAACTCAACATAAAATAATACTATGTGCATTTTTTTTTAATGGAAAAAACACATGTAGACTGCAAGACACAAGTCAGGAGCATAGATCCTGGGGGATGTCGAGCTACTTCACATGTCACCTGAGTCACACAAGCTCCAGTACACAACGGAGACCCAGGAAGAGGACAGACCACACAAACACACGAGAGGCATGACAGCCTCCACACAGACAGGAGAGACAGAGAAACGCTCTACAGGGAGAGACATGATAGCATGCTAACAAGGGAGAGAGGGAGGAAGAGGAGAGGCTGATCCAGATCCAAACGTCTGGATGAGGCACGAACAGCCGGGAGGGAGAGAGACTCAGCTTGACAACAAACATGTGCAAACCCTCCATGTTTGTCAAGGTTGAACCAGGAGGTAGCTCTGCAGGATCGAACAGACATTTTGGGTTTACTCGCTCTCATGCTCTTCTTCGATTGAGTTTAGAGACGTACAGTATGTTCTGTGGACTTTTTAAAAGCAGGTTGCTTGTGCTTGTCAAAGTTCCAGCTGCAGACGGAGTCTTTATTTCAACTGGTTCAAGGTTCAAGGTATTTCTATTGTCCCCAAGGGGCAATTTGTTATACAGCCAGCAGTTACCACAGACATTTAATACAAAAATACAAAGGATCATATCATATTAAATCATTTAAAGGCCAAAGGCAGAAGGGACAAATGAGTGCTTGACTCTATTAGTCTGCATCTTGGCAGAATGTATCAGCAGCCAGACTGAAGCAATACGAGCTCTTTGTAAGGGATTGACTGGGCCTCCTTCAAAGCCCGACCCTCGTACAGATGAGCGAGGTCGTTCATTGTTCGTGCCTGAAATTTTGCTGCTCTTTCACAATATGCAGCACTTATACAGGAAGTGTAGCTGTACTGGGTCCAGACAGGACTGGAAGTGAACCAACTAGCAGGCTAAAAACTTTCGGCTCACAGAAAATGTGACGCCTTTTGTGTCTCTTCGTGTTGTTTGCTCTGAGTGGTTTTGTTGCTTTAGAGCACAGGGATGTATGAATGTAGAGTATGCTGAATGTATCTGATTACCCATAAAAGTTCAAGAGCATCAGTGTTTTTAATCGTGGAGCTGAACAACAGCTAAATACATTTTCAGGCAAACCTTTTCCTGAAAGTCTTAATAACTGAGCAGTCCAGCACAGATTTAAGAACAGGATAAACAGATATAAAGATGCAGCCTGTGGGCAGCAAGACGTGAAACTCAACTCTCAGTATAAACAAGACCGGACTAGGAATATGTGATAATGGATGCAATGTAAATAAATGACTCCTTTCCTATTCATCAGTGGCCACAGGCCCCCCAGTGAGGACAGAAACCATTACAATGACAAATATGAACAAGAGCCGCACCCCGCTGCATGCTGGGAGCCACGCAGGCGAGGCGGTGGGTAAAACCCGGGGCCGGGGGGACCTCCTGGGGAAAACAAATTATCACTGATGGAAAAAAGCTGAGAGTTTCTGCCTCTCCCCTGACCACATTTTTACGATCACATTATATCATCTCCGCTGTGGGTTACCGCCATGATGGAGACGAAGCTTTTTTTTTCTTCTTTTTTTTTCTGCAGATTTAGTGGTCGGGACGGTGTGGAGATGTATATTCACTTTATGGTCATTAGCCAGAGAGAAAAGTGCACCTTCGCTGCTGGTGCTTTGGCGTCCGTCCCAATTGGTTTGAAAACGATAGCGTGGCCCTCGTGGTATCATTTGAAACCCTGTAAATGCTGCTGCACTATTAGCTTAGCCTTTAAGGAGACGTATAGGCTTCAGTGATTATACAACACGTCGTATCAATATTAATAATCATTGCACAGCTGCAGTCTGGAAGGTTTATATAGTTTATATAGCTGTGAAAACAATATGCTCGTAATACATACATTTTCTATGAGTTAGCCTATGTTTGGATATTTATGTTCATTTTTGGAAAAAGGATTATTAAACTGATTTTCATGCACGAGTATGTTTATATTTAAACATCAGCTGCAAAAAATAGTTAATTTGGATGTTGAATTTTATTTCCTTGTTTCAGAATGTATTATTATTGTCTTGATTTAACAGATTTTGTTATTATTTTTGATTTATTTTCCATTTTATCTGCATTAAATTTATTTTTTTATATTTATTTTTGTTGCATTTTTGTATCATTTTGTTTTTTTCTGTGGACAGTGGATTCGCAAAAAGGTTGCTATTTTAAATGCTGAATATTTTTTAGCCTCAGTTTACATCACCGCTCCATGATTTCTGCTTGTTATTGTTGCCGGGGCTTTTTTTTTTATAAATAACAGTCAGAGATGGCTCCTGCTTAATTACTGTGCTCAGTTCACCAGGGCATTGTTCTTCTGCACAGTGCTGAGGAATGGCAGATGGCTCGAACTGAGACATGAACACATGCACGCATCAAACCCCCTCCACACATTCACATCCATACAGAGTCACGCATGAACACACACAGCAGTTGATGCTGCAAACTTGGTAATTAGAACCCAGTCGTCTTTGTGACACAGTGAGACCTTTTTGTAGCCTCGCGAGCTATGTGCCTTTTTGTTTGAGAGACACAGGAAGAGGAGAGAGCAGTCAGGTAACTACAGGCTGAGTTATGTGACGCGCGAGGAAGGATCGGGAAAAATGATACATGAGGACGAAAAAGGTAAGGAAGAGAGGAGAGGAACAGCATCGCCTTGTGAAACATTTCACTGTCAAAAGCTCTTCAGATTTATCAACCCAGTTTTCTGTCTGCCTCTCTTCAGATAATTGGAAGGTAGTGTCTGTGTGCACAGAGCCACAGGGAGACGGAAAACATTTTTTGGCAGGGCTTGACAGGTTAGACAATGGTAGAAAAAAAGAACAAATGCTGTCAGGAGACAACAGCGAGAGGACTGGAGGAGGGCTGCAGTGCGTACGTGTGTGTGTGCACGGGTGCACAACCCTGAGTGTATGTATGCATATAGTTGCATGACCATTAATACTTGTTTGTGAACTTGCATGTCCTTTAATGCACCTTTCATGTAGCGTCCCTGCATGAGTGAGACCTGTCTGTCTGCTGTTAAAGGTCACAGTTTAATTATCTGCAGCGACTCGACCGGCGTTGTCTCCTCACGTCAAGATACACTGAAGGCGTGTGTGTGTCCACTTCAAGGAACAACTAAAAAGACTATGAGACTCTCTACAGCATTCAACACAGTAGTGGTAATAACATTGGTGGGGGTTTGTGGCAATGGTATAAAAGCTTAAAGGGAACGTTCATCCCAGATTCAAAAGTACATCCTTTTCCACTTACCTGTAGTGATGCTCTACCTAACTACACTATATCACTGCACAGAAGGAGGCGAGCAAGAGGCTCGTGCAGGATGCAAACATTATTGATATCCTCTTCCTGTTAGCTAGCTTAGATAGCTTAGTTAGCTAGCCCCTTGTCCATGAGTAGATGCTCGCTTCCTTCTGCGCTGTGATACAGAAAGAAAATAGTTCCTACGTGAAGCTGCTCTCAACAAGGTCTGTGGATGTTCCTGGGTAACTGGGTCATGATCACGGGAAATAAACACTGTTTTAA
The DNA here is from genome assembly GCF_040436345.1 of Pagrus major. Taxonomy (NCBI): domain Eukaryota; kingdom Metazoa; phylum Chordata; class Actinopteri; order Spariformes; family Sparidae; genus Pagrus; species Pagrus major. Next base: position 28,483,551 of record NC_133227.1, read on the forward strand.
AGTTGTTTCTAGATATCTCCAAAACTCACAACTCACAACAAAACAATCTAAATAGATAAATAGCACAACAGGTAAGAGGAAAAATATGTATGTTTGATTCTGGCCGTGAACTGTGAACAACACACTTGCCCCTCCTTCATTTCCGCTGCTGTGATGCCGGTAACCCCAACTGCTCCAGTGGAGCTGCTCAGCGTCCAGCAGTTCAGGTCAGGTCAGGTCAGGTGTTGTGTTATTTGTGTTGTTCGACCTTAAAGTGAACCTTTGTTACTCCAAAATAAGAACGAGGCAGTGGACCCAGGAAGCCTTCAGGCTATGAATGCAGAATAGTGATGAGCCAGTTATGTCAGAGCCATGCAGTTATCTAAAAACAATGTACACCCTGAGGCCAACATGTTGAAATACAGCAAGTCTACAGGCTCTATTTTTTCTGTGGAGGTGCGATGACCAGCGCAAGTATCAATCCGACAGTTTAGTGTTGTCCTGACCTTGAAACTGGCTTTTCCACCATGTTTTGGTGCTCGGAGCAGAGCTCACGATCGGCTGGTGGACAGAGGCACAGACGGGTTCGTTCAAATGAAGCAGTGAAACAACACGAATCCCAGAATAAATGTCGGCATTTTCAGCAAACCGCAGAACTCATGGTTAACCTCTGGTTGTGTTCAGGCACAAAAAACACTTGACGCGGTCATGAGACGATCATATTTTGGATTATAATGGTGGTTCCTTCTCCACAAAGTTGGCTGGAAATTGACACGAGGTCTCCTTAAACCTGTGCAGGTGTTTTCTATAGATCCATGATACATTTATTGACTAATGGATTCCTCATTATGGACATACTCGTAAAGTACTTTTAGTGCTGCTGCAAGTTCATGTTTTGGTGATGTCAGTGGTCAATTAATGATGATAATCAATTTGCTGATCGACATAAAACTAATTTGCTGACAGAATTTTGATAATCAGCTATTTGTTCAAGTCACTTTTGGTTTTGAAAATGCCAAATATTTGCTTGTTCCAGCCTCTCGAATGTCAGGATTTTCTGTTTTCTCTCTTGTTTCCGTCATTATAGATGGGTTATCTTTGAGGTTTGGACTGAGAAAACAGGCATCTGGAAACTTTTCATTATTCACTGATCAATTAATTGAAACAGTAATTTATAGATTCATGGATAATACAGATAGATTGACAGACAGTACAGTACAGTTGTGTTTAGTAGTGAACGGACAGCAGGCTTGTACGCTGGCTCGTCAGTGAGAGCTGTTGACTCTGTGTTACTGACATTATTTGACATTGGATTTGGCTCCGGCCTGATCAGCTCCAACTTGGCCCCACAGTGGAAACCAGCTGATGTTTTATTCATCTTGTCTGAAATAACCCGACCCGACATAAACCACATCCTGCTGCTGGGGGGTCCTCACCTACAATGGACTGGAACAGACCATCTTTGCCCCCTAATAACGGCGCCCTCCGGCTATCTGCATTAATTTTCAGCTCCCCCGCTGGCTCTCTTTGCCGAGTCCGAGCGTCCGGCATCGTGAGCGCTCCGGGAGGTCATCATTTCGGCACGCTTGCGGGGTCCAGATAAAATGAGAATTACGACCTCGTTTAATGGTGTCGTTTAAAATCATGCTGAGGCCGGAGATAGCGTGGTGCCTCCTCTCCACTCTGTCTTCTCCTGGCTTTTCTTTTACTCTGGTCTTCGGTAAGATGTTGACGAGCTGGGTGAAACCTAGCATGCACACAACTGCTGCAGGGCCACAGATGTGTTTTTACAGATTATTTTAATGGGATTTTTTCCTCTTTTTAGATAGTGGAATACAACAGAAGCTAAAGGCTGGCCAGAAGTGTTTGGACACATGAACACTGCAGCCACATGTGGTTGTTGAACATGTCCTTTCAATCTTATGCTCGTTAATGTGCTGCTATAACAGCTTCCATTCTTCTGGGGAGGTTTGTGGCACCTGGCTGCAGGGATTTATTCCCATTCAGCCACAAAAAGCATTCATGAGGTCATTCACTGGTAATGGTTGATAAGCTCTGACTTGCAGGCAATCATTCCAGTTCAGTCTTAGCTCTGTGCACTGGAGAAGAGCTTGTTTGCATATGATGTCAGGTCATTCACATCGCTATGGCTTCAAACTGCAGATGGAGGGCAGGAAGTGAGTCATGACACATAGTGAAACATGCAGTGGTACATATAAATCAATATCACAAACTCTCAAAATGGCCGTTGTGAAGGAATTCTTAGAACTGGTCAACTCGATACTAAAGGTCAGGAGACTTGGATGTCTTATGGAGAAGCATTTATTGAAGCCCGATTAAGGAGAACGAGTTAGAAGGAAAATACCTTCACAGCTGTTGGTGTAGTTAACGGTTGTCCAAACCTTTGTCTGCTGTCGGGAGGAGGGTCGGTTAATGCTCGTCCGGACAATGACCACTTCATGTACCCTTGTAACTGATCAACTATACATAGCAACGACAATAAACTAACCTTCCTGCATCCCGTCCATTCTGCTCTTCACTTCCGCCCTCCGTCAGAATTTCACGTGCATAAAAATATGGGATCAATGCAACAGTACCAAGAAATATGACACTTCATTCAGAAAAATCCTCAAAAGTTGAGTCACTGACATTATTTTAAGACATACTTGATTACTTCTGGTGTAAAAACGCAGCCAGTCGTGTTTTATTAACCTCGTAATTGAAGTTGAAGAGTTAAAAGACAAACAAGTTAATGTGGTTTTGAGAATGTTGATGTTGAATTTCTCAGGTTTTATAACCACTTTTACTTGTTAGAGTCAAAAGGCAGAGGGACACTCCAAGACAAAATATGCATTTTGCTAAATGACTTGTTTATTTACTCATTTCTGTTTAGCTGTGACCAATTTGTATTTTATAACGAGCGGCAGTAAATTTGGCCACCCTCTCCGCTTAACCCACATCTGTTGGCATCATTAACACCGCCTCCTACTTCTCAATTCAGCTCGGCAGTCCGTCCCTGATTAAAAAAATAAAGAAAACACGATTTGATTTATACACTGCCACAGGCCAGCTGAGCAATCGTCCACCCCCAGCACTGGCTATCAAGGGCATCTCTGATCTGACTATAAATAATCAATTATTTCAGCTAATGACCCTACAAGATCCCCTTTAGACGAGGTCGAGCTTCCACTTGGCAGGCGCCCCTCCGCCCCCGCAGAGTCGACAAGCTATCCGACATTAGCGGGCGCTGACACGTCCTCCCTGCCTCCCTGATGGACTGAAGGACCAGCTCTCCTCTGCTGTGACAGAAAACGCTCGGTCTAAACACTCGGCTGTCTCGTCAGCCCGTTCGTCTTCCCAAACGGCCAATCTGCAGTGTTTTCATATCGAGGGTGTTGTGCTTAATTAGCAGCTGGCAGGAAAGATGTGTGAGGGCGATGTTGACGCGCCACAGGTCAGGAGATGATTGTCAAACTGTTGGGTGGAGAGAATATGATCAGTTAGCCTGCTGGGTCCTTTAGGTGGTCCGTCTGCACGGCCACATGTCTGTCTGGTATGCTTCTTAATTTTTCTTATATGAAATATATATATATATATATATATATATATATATATATATATCTTATATATATTAGATCAGATTCAGACAGTTTTCAGCTCATAGTTTGATCTTATATTTGGTGGTTTGATGTCTTAACTCTTACTTGAGGACTTTATTGAGATCTTTTTTGCACTCACTCTGTCTTACAAATTAAAAGTTAACTTCATGAGCAAGAAAACACAACTCAGCACACTCAGGAGATTTTCTCCCACATCATCACTTGGTTTGTTATGGCAGCTAATGTTAGCTTTGTAATGGATGTTTCTGACGTGCTGACTTTACTTGTTCTATTGCTACACGACACTAAACCCAAACCATACCCCAGTGGGGGGGTTTGTCTCAAAGCTGTTACCTACATTACCCACAATGCAACCTAGTTACTTAGATCCTGAGGTAGCGACAGAGCCGTAGTGTTATACCGGCACTGCTTGGTTCAGTGGAGGTGTGAAGGTGAGCCTTTGTTGTGGCGCCATTGCAGAATCTTTGTGTAACTGAGTGACATCGCTAGGGGCCATTTATCACATCACATGCAGCTTCCTCTGGAGCCATAAAAAGGCTTTATACTACTTTATTCACCCAAGCAGTAGTACTCTCCAGGACCTGTACACACACTGTAAAGGTCTAAGAAATGGTGATTGTTGAGTCTCACTCCCAACTCGTCCACAACTGACACTTTGGGATTGTAGTTTGGGTCATCCGCCATCCCAAAGCATCAATACAGTATTTGACGACTCAAAAATGAACCTTTAATGTGTCAAACTGGTGGTTACCCTTTAACACATTCATGCTGCGATCATGACAAAAGAAACAAGACCAACAACACCAACTTATATGTGAAGAAAACGATGGAAAGTACCAAAGTATCATTATCCTGTAATTGATCCATGTGACCACAGTGGCCACTGTTCAGCAAAATTGTGTTTTTGTGTCACACAAACTATAAATCATGAATCATGTTAAACTTTTATCCCCATTTCAAAATGTAGCATTCAGTTAGCATTAGCATTATGTGTCACATTAGTTAGCTACACAAATGTATGTTTTTTTTTATTTCAACTTTTTTTCAAATATTTTCCAGGTTAATTTGTCATTTTATGTTTTAATGTGTTGTTGCTGAATACTCAATAATATATATACAATAAAATACAGCTAATGTCAGTGTGTCAGGGGACGGCTGTCAGTAGACAGACTAGAAGATCCTGGCGGACGTCATTTCAGATGAATGCTGAAGTGGAAACAGTCTCTGGATCGCTGCTCAGAGTCAGAGGTCAGACTCTACTACAAAGCACCCTCCAGCTGAACTGATACTTGCTGATTCAGGAGACTGCAGTCAGGTCCATTTCTGGTGTTGACTTTAAGCGAACACCATAATCCTCCACGATTAAACGGACCACAGACGGCCTCGGTGCCATTTCGTGTCTGGTAAACAGAACTGCTGCTGCTGCTGCTGCTGCACAAGTTAATATTTCTGGATTTACTAATTATGCTGGATTTGTGTTTGTAAATCTTGAGCGTGCGGCCTGCTGGGAGACAGAGCAACATTTCATTTTCAAACAAAAACATGGTTTAGCTGCCGTCTGGTGTTGGTTGTGTGATTTTGTTTGTGTGTTGGAGGTTTTTTTTCTCATTGTTAGGCCAAAAAAAAAATAATGATAATTTCGGATTCAACACTGCAGAGCATAGCTGCGCCCGGCTCAGTCTCCGAGGTTCAAGGGAGGGTTGTTTTCCAATAGCTTTAGTTTGCTCTCACCCGTTGGGGAATGATAAATATGCTTGTTTTACAAAATGATGTAGTTTGAATACATAATAATGTGCGGCGCTCCACAGTCAGGTTCAGATTCTGCTTTTGTTAGCCTTGGCGGGGGATGGATTGTAACTATGCATTTTTAGAGAAACGGGAATCAGAAAGCTAATTAAGCCCTAACAACACAACTGGATTTGACAAGATGAGACCATTAAGATACAAATCTACATTTCTTTTTAGTTGCTATATCTCTTGTTGTAATGGTCTTTATAGTATCTGCAAAGGATGATCTGTTGTGGGCAGCATCACAAAGAAAACAACATGCAGCAGCTTCAGTTGAATTTGTGTCTTCACAACTTTCCCAACAGTCTCACGCTGCTTAAACCTGAAATATTAATTAGCTCGTCTATTGCCTGTTTCTCTGAGAGAGGCACGGCATCAATTTTACATGGGAATGTCACACAAGCGGCAAGGTTCTTAATTTGTTTGTTTATCTTGTAAGCCACGAGCTAATTAAAAATCTGAGCTGCAGGTACCGTCTGACAGACCCGGAGCTCATATCACTCATATCTGTCTTCTGTCGCTCGTGGTGACAGTTTGATTTGAGCTCGGAAAAAAAATCATGAATCTCGTTTTTTTTTTGTTTTTTTTAAGTAGGAGAAACAAGGCGTAAATCATAAAAAATGTCATGCACACTCACAGGAGCACAGCGTCTCTATCAGAGGACCTGTCATATCCTCTGGCTGACATGGATTTCACACACAGGGGGGCGGACATGTTCGTCTCGTCTGAATGCAGGCGGGAAACAATGCTCGGCAGCTTCCTTTCCTCTCGTGTTTTCCCCTCCATCTATTTCCCACTCTGAGTCATCTGCTAAAGACTTCTGCATTGTTGATGAACTGTATCCTCCCAGTGAACCCGCTCTCTGTTTACTGCCGCTTCTCTGTGTTTCTGCGTAGACTCGGTCGCACTTTAATATCTGCTGAAGTTATAATAAAATAAGCATTAGTCCAGCCGGTGAAATGCCTCCTCTGTCGGCGTCATCCTTGACCTCTTTGCTGTTCAGCTTTCACCCCACTGTGACTCGCTGTGAGGATGTAGGCCGATTTGCAGACATGACAGGAACAGCATTAAAAGTCATATCACCGTCCAGTAAACAGATCGGCTCGACATCACCTTGAATTAGAAACTGCGGCTGCTGCATGAATCATTCATGAGTGAGAAACTGTTGTGTTGTAAATGTTATTCTGGCAAATCTGAGGAAGGAATACAGAACCAAACATGTTTCAGCGCAGACAAAAGCAAGTTATTTGAGTTCAATGTTTGGTTTATTTTACTAATTCAAATCTAGCAGCTATTTCACGATTGTTATTTTATAATCGGTACATGTAAACGTGACAAAAACACATTGACTGATGCCTTATAGGCCAGTTTTGTCTTGATCAGTACGTCATTTACTGTACGCCAAGCATTTTTTCTGAAAAAGCGTAAGCAAAAACAAGTGAAAGGGAAAGAAACAAAGACGATAAGATGCTATAAAGCTCCACAGTGACACTGTTGGAACAGCTCTGGTTCTGGAAGTGAATTTTTCTTTTCAGAAAATCCTTATATGAAGATTTTACGGCCTTGAACCAACCAACCAACTATCAGATGAGTCGTGAGCAAAAAAACATTCGATTTGGAGCAAAGGCAGAAAAAATGCAAAGATACAAGATTGTGTACATGATTTTGTTAAAGAGTGAAGAGTCGTTCATCCCACTTACAAACACTCCCTGACACTTTTCCTCATCTGGAAAAAAACAAAATCATGGTCGCTACGTGGTAAACATAAATGATCCGATCATGGCAGCAGAAACGCACGACATGACTTCCGCAAGTGTGGTAACATTTCCATGGTAACAGCGACCTCATCCATTAGATGAGATCAACCCATCCGGGTACTTTGCCCTTGCGTCATGTCCCCGCCCCCTTTTGGGTGAAAACAATCCTTCTGATTTGAATGGCGGTCAATACAAATTCTAACTAAAATAAAGAAATAGTGGATGATGAGTGTCCTTTCTGTCCCAGTCTCCATCACAGTGGACGAACCTGGCAAACACAACTACATCATCCAAAACCAGGGTAACTTTTCATCTTCTCTGTCATTAAGACTCTTAATGTTGCTGTTTTATAATCCGTCCAGTGTGACTTCATTGTAAACTAATCATATCGCAGAACCGCTGTTCAAAGCAGAACCGCCGTCTCCTTTCTGACAGCCGAGCTTAATTATGTGACTGTTGACTCCGAGCTGAGAGGAGGTGAAAACAGGTCGGTTAAGCTCCAGCTTCTGTTTACAAGGATCATTATTAGAAGGCAGATCAGCTCACTTTATGTGTGTTATTAACATTAAAATACCCTCTGCTCCCAGTAAATAAAAACTGCAACTTTATAAAGGCGCTTTTTTGATTCACTTTGATCTACAGACACAGTCGGCACACACGTCATTCACTCAGTAACATCACAAACTAACCTGTGATGAGGACAGACGGACATGTATTGACTGGCCGGGTTTCACGGTTTACTGTGAAACCCGGCCTGAAGCCACAGATCTCTTCTGAAACTGCCCTTCATTCTTTGGGGAAGAAAGCTGAATCTTAAACTTTGGGATTTTTTATTGTTTGGTGGGAAAAATGCAACACAACACAACACAACACAACACAACACAAAACGGCTTTTAGGCATGTCACTACTACCTGTTCTCAATCTGGCGCCAGCACTTTCACCCAAAGGAGGGCGTGGTCGTTCTGGCGACGGGATGGTGACGTGTGGCTGATCTCATCTATTAGAGAAGACTTGTGGCTTTTACAGGAACATGTACCATTGTTTCACAACCTGGCTAATAATCTTTTAACTTCATACACAGTTCACCTGGGAAACCGGAGAGTGGCCAGTTAATGTCCAGCACACAGAGCAGCCAGTTCACCCTTAACTTGCATCTCTCCACGACTAATGCTAGTCTATAGGTCACGTGCACGCATGTATGTATTTCAGGCCGTTGTGTGTGTTTAATGACACTCACAACAGACTGAAAACAATTACATCTCCCTCAGAGGGAATAACAAAGTATTTATTTAAGGATTATGCTGCTGTTATTTTATCTTTTATTATTAACGACAATCCCCCTGAAGAAACTAAAACTAAAACATTCATCCTGCTGACAAGTGTTGTTTGTGTAACCGCAGCTTTATACAGCATGAACACCTGTGTGCCTTCAGAGCTTTGTTGTGCGTCCAATGACTATTAAAAAACATATCACAAGAGACAACACGAGAGCGACTTAATGTTGTGTTGAGTGACATGTTTCCTTATTACAATCAACATGATACGTGTAGTGGTTCCTCAGCGGTAGTGAGCGTGATGTCTACAGCGCAGAGTCTCTCAGAGATCATAATTGCAGTTGTGGAGTTGGCGTACTTTAACTGTTCATCATGTCGTTTACTGTCGTTTTCACTTTGCACAAAACAGATAAACCAACCCACACAGAGCTATTTAGGTAATACAGGATTCATCTTTCAAAGTAAGAGGCATGTCTTTCCAACAGTGAGGTCAAAGGCAATCTCATACAAGACTGCTCGGTATGCAGCCACTGTCAGAGACAATATCTAAGACTGATAAAATTGTAATTGCTTGAAACATTTCTGACACACATTACATTAAACAGGTGCAAAGTTTCAATACAGTGTTCATTGAAATGTCTGCTGCCGTTCTCGTTCCCCACCCTGTAATCTGTACAAAGCAGCAGTCACTTCATCCTGTCGGTTTTCTCTCTCGGCTACAAAAAGATGTGACACCCGACATCACTAAATTAATTTTAGTCCGGCACTGACACCAAACAGACCCAGCAGACAGACGGACGAGGTGATAAGATGACCCACGGCCGGTCAACGTCTCACGGAGCCTCAGTCGTCGCCATAGCGATGAAAGCTACAGTAACAATACTGTCACAAAGGAAATGAGGAGGATGACAGCGAACGTGGGGGTCAGGGTCAGAGGAGAAAGAGCTGGTGTATGTCTGGATGTGTGCCTTCTTCTTCACATTGGCACCATTGTACTTGATTGCAGGAATATTGATATGATACGAATGAAATGTACAAATTTAACATATCCGTAGTTTGCAGAAACGTACGATGCAAACATTTAATTCTGGTGCCTGGGCAGTGTTACACTGTAGTATGTGCACAAAGCTGATCCTGGACCTCCATGATGATGTACGACAGTGTGACAGAAGTGTAGAGCCTCCATGTGTGGCGGCTGGCTGCTGAGGGTATCATCTTGATGGATTGACTGGCTAACATGATCTGCAGGAGCATATGTAGTCGCTCCACAATTAGTCAGCTTTAGGTAGATCAAACTTACACCGTTACGACTAATGATCAAACTCCCTGCCGGACAAATGAATGGCAGATTAACTTCCAGACACCACGTTTCTGCCCCTGTTGCTTCGGCATCGAGAGGTGACCTGGAAGAACATCCGGCGACCTCCTCGGCAGCTCTGATTTTTCCGTCACAGAGTGCTGGACGCATCTCGGCTGCAAAAGCAGCGAGCGGCGTCAGAGCTTGGCATCCGTTCCTCTCAGCCTCTGCCACCTGTCCCACTCTGTCAGTGTCAGACCGCATTTCATGAGCAGGCCAAAAGCCATCGGCTAGATATAGCAACTGGCTCACAGAAGGGTTCCTTCATGGGTCATTACGTAGCAGAATAGTGGGCTGTTTTTGAAGCCATTACTGCAGGCGCTCAGGGTGTTGTGTGGGTTTTTTTGGGGGTCTGTCTGATACCAGCGGCTGAGTGTTGGGTATATTTAATTATATCATCTCATCTGGGATCATGTAAGAGCAGAATGTCCAGTTGGATGGGGTGAAGGCAGACCTGGCGGGGAGTCAGCGGCTTCCTGTCTGACCCACCATCAGTAAACCATTTGTGGACTTCAACAAAATGTCCATTCATCAACAAAACATATAGAAAGATACAACAACATAGCAACACTATTATCACATGTTGTCAGGTTGGCTAATGTTAGCCTATACAGGACTGCCACGGTGGCAAGTTAACGAAGTAATGTTCCTTTTTCATCTGATGACTCGACTGATGGTGTGAAGTTGTGAACAAATTGCGAGTGACCATGCTTTTTCTATCTCCATCAGATAGACAGTTGGCGTTGTGATAATAACTATGATGACTACTGATGACTTATGAGAGTCTTGAAGGTAAATTTACACCATTTCATAGGGAGAGATTTCAACCATTACCCCTTGTAACTATTCTGAGGGGCACTCGAAACAAGGCGTAGGAAACATTAGAAAAGGTATTTTGAAATGTTTTTATCCTCTGGGTCTCTAAGTTGACTGAAGTACAGGAAAATCACTTTTTGTTTGACATGCTCTCAGCCCATTGTCATTATGTATTAGGGCTCACAAGTAGACAAAGCCCATGGCACGGTACTGGTCCAGAATCTGATGCGCTGCAACACATTGTCCGTTCTCGTGAGAGCCACATGTGATGAAAAGGTGTTTCTTTGCTCTCTGGGATAAAAAGGAGTGAATTTCTATCATTGGTGACATACTTTCACTTCAGGCGTACGACCACATTTCATCTCTGAAAGAAGAGAAGGATTCGATGTTTAACAAAACATGAAAGCAAATCCTGGATCGATGACCTTTTTCGCTTGAGAACCCTTCATGTGGCTGATCAAGGCTGCATCTCAGTATCAAACGCTCTCCACTTTGTCCTAGCATCTGTTTTTGTAGCTTCAATTACAGGCCTTCTTGGGCAGGGTCACTCCAACATCCCTTAACTCTGTTTGAATGAAGACATTCATCTTTTTTTGCTAATGCATCAATAAAAATTGCTCGTATAACTGGACACTCCAGTAAATTTTGATTAAAGACCTCTTACACTTTGGCGCCTGACGGTCGTCTGGAAGGAAAGCCCCTTGTCATAAACTCGTTATACAACCCTCAGGGTGAATTATAAAGCACCGTCCATTATCATTGCTTATTTCTGTCCCCAAACTGAGAGGCAGCGCGTTAAATAATAAGTTCTGAGAAGTGAGATAAAAGCTGTGGCTCAGTCATTTATCTAAAATGCTAATATTTTCTCGAGGCAAAAAAAAAAAAGGCTGAATAATTTAATATAGTTCAACTCTGTTACATCCCGGTCCAGTGATAAGGGGGAGTTATCTGCTGGTGTGGGTCTTTTGAATGCTAAGTAGTGTCATTTTTTTTTTAAGTGGAGTGAATTATCTCAGGCTGTTCAATTTGAAGCCTTGCATAAACACAGAGGTGATAAGGACTTTTTTTTGGACTCATGTCACTTCAAATTCGAGTTTATTCAACAAGCTCTAATCTGCCTCAAGTGAAAAGTTTGAGTAATTTCCTGTATTCAAGAATCATTTCTGTAAGTCAAGTGTGTGAAGTATATTTCCATATCACTGTGCGCCAGTAAAGAGTTTTAGAAACTATTAGTGAGCTTTTATATACATATACAATTATTATACAGCTTTAGTGTGGTTGTCATTAGGACACTGAAGTACATTCATGTTTCCTAAACTTATGTCAAAAAGCTCCACAAAGAGCAACGTAAAAAAAAAAACAGTTTCCACATCTTACCCACGACTCTGGTTATTTAAATCGACTTCAAACGAGGCTTAATGTTCACACAGTTGTTCCTGACCGTCCCTTAATAGTAAATATGTCAACATGTGGCTCCAGCCTGCTACAATAAACGAGAAAATGGCAAAAACTTACAGGTTTCCAAATTTGGAAAACTTGGTAACGAGTCGTCCTTGAGCTTGAGTTTTCAAACTGCATCCTGCTTTCTTACATGGCTTGTCCTTGAGACGAAAACAGTCCAAAGAAAATGGTTACAAGTTGTCGTGGGGATATTTCCATCAAAAATAATGTTAATCCACTGCGTCGTCACTTCCTCTGATGTTGGGAGTGCATGAAGACGTTTGGGATGCTTTATTTTTACCTTCCATGTGTTGTTGTTACCGAAGTCGGTGTTAGCGAGGAGAACAGTAGTTACTGGATGTGACTTTAGTTCTATGAGTACGCGTTAAACCCTTTAACTGCATGTTATCGCAGCCCAATATTTCTAAAATGCTAAAACACTTGACTGTAATGACGGTATTGCAAAATCCACGTGGAAGCAGAAGGTGACACCAGTGACAGTGATGTAAGCAGGATACTGTCCACCTCTACCCAACCATAGCCCGTTGTTTTTCAGCAGCACTTTGATCATGAAGGTGACACTGCTATTCACAGTAAAGGCTACAATATATTATAGAATTTAGTATTTATGGTAAATAGTTTAGAGAATTTTATACATCCAAGATAAAACTGACAAAAAGGTGTGACGCTGAGATAAAGGTGCAATTACCTTGGCATATCCGTCTGCTACTTCAGCACCATGGACAGCAGCATGGGTTTCCCATTGCACAGCACAGTTCTTCTCAGACACAACGCCATTTGTGCTGCCAGCGACTGACATGCAGCAAAATATATAAACTCATTAAAACTCATTAAAACTCATTTAAAAAGAGCAAAAGTGCAGGTGTAGGTAGGTAGCCAGTAACATCTGGGACTTGACTGGTACAATGGCTGCGTCCGCACATTCCTGGAGCTGAGCTCAGGGTTTCACTGTGTAATAAAACTTTTGTTGAAGTTTAATTTATCTTTTTTTTCTCTCCGGGGCTCGACGCTGCACTTTGCTTCGATGCAACTTACTGTGTGCTACATTTTGTTTGATATTTGGAAGCAAATTTAGCAAAGTCAGGTCAGTTTTCTTTTAGTTAAAAGTTAAAAGAATAACATCAACTAACAAAGTTCATAAGAAGTAAAACACAGATGCCACGGCAGAATCAATGGAGTGAAGTCAGCCTTTCTCTAATCACCATCCTCCTCAAAAGACTCCCTCCTCCTCCTCGCAGGATAACCCTCACTCATGTTCTTTGCGCGGTTCTTTTGTTGTCAGCAGGGAGTGAAAGCTTTTTTCTCATCAGGAACCTGCCCTCTGAATTAGTCGCTTTTTGCCGTGAGTTCCCTTAGAAATGACTTGTGCTGACATTTCTATGCAGGCGATCAGTCTTTGGCACTGTTTAATCTTGCCTGTTCCCTCGGTGCATCTGCGCTCTTCAATCATCATAAAGTCAGAGGGAGAAACCTGAAGAAAAGCTCGGTTCGGGATAGATGGAGCGCCGTTTTCGTTATTGTTGTTTGCCAGTCGCTGTTGTTGCTTGTTTTTACTGTCCTTTCATCACATCGTCGCGGCTGTCAGTGTGCTCTGTCTTCCCTGAGCAGGAGCCTGGTGGCTTTCTTTGAATGTAAAAATGAACACCGCTGTAGACTGTGTGAATAGGAAGGTGTTGCAGCCATAAAACCAATCATAAATTCCCCGTTTTCAACAAAAACTATGAAAAGCACAAGTCCTGTCTTTGTTCCTCATGAACAATAAACAGAAAAATAGATGCAGCAGTCGTCCTGACTTTAAGTCACTAGTGCAGGTCGAGCTCCAGTGAGCTGGATCCTACATACATTCCCTGTGATGCCTGCAATTTTCATTTTACTGCATTCATGCCGTGCTGAGGGAATACAAAGAGTGGGAAAACCTCCTATTATTACAACTTGGGGAGCCTGTCATAATGGGCTATTAACCATTATAATTGGTTCGTTAAAAAGTGAGATCAGATAGCTCATTTTTAATTGGCTAAATTGACTGAATTAGAGTTAATAGCAACCATTTTGCCACCTGGTTTATGGACATGCTAATTTTGTAGCATTCTCCGACTCTAAGTCAGAACTACAGGCTGACGTGATGTGTTTTTTTACTCCTTGACTGCCCACAGTCTGAATTATATGATGTGAATGTGGCATTTCACCCTCCCTGTCTGCTGTTATTAATTAGTCTCCAAGCTGAAGCTGAAAATAGCACTGATGACATCACTATCACTACTGTATTCCTTCAGACAGAAAAGTATATTTCCTGTGACCCGATGCGTCCCTCAACAATGATGTCATCAGTGCAGGACATGATGGTTGTTATGGTGACAGGACGTGTCCCGGGTCAGCAGGAACAGCAGGAGGCCACAACAGGAGGCAGAATGGCTGATTTCCATTTGGTTCATGGGACTGAAATTTGTGTGTTTTGGCCCTCTTACCTGCCAATCTCAGCATCAGATATTTGTGAACACACGGCCTGTTTCAACTGATTACACCATCAAACCAGTAACCACAATACCCCCAGACTCCCTTAAAAAAATCACGCTTTTTTCAGAGTTTTTGAGTGAAGAGAAACTGGAAAAACCTTTCTGAAATGGCTGCAGTACTTTCTAAATCAATCGGGCCTTCTTGGGAATTCAGCATTAAATAAAATACATTCAGTTGGTTCGTCTCTTGTAAAAAAGTGTCAGTTTGTTGAGGCTTCGCTGTACAAGCCTGTCTGCTTCTGTGTCTAAAGTACATCCCACCTGACAACATTTAGCAGCTCTGTGAACACACCGTCTCAACTGGTTTCACTATTGACACCACATTTAAGAAAGAAGAGGCATTTCACTGATGGTAAACATGTCAAAATGTATAATTTGTCCCCAGACTCCTTTCAAAATGAGTTGTTGAGTTGGGAGAAAACTTTGTGAAAGTCAGTCTATGATTTCTAATATATATTTGGGCCTTTTTATACACATTAAGTAAGTTGTAAAAAACATTATGTCCGTTTGTCCAAGTGATGTACATGTTTATTTGCATATAGAGCAGGGAGTGAGATCACTCAAGATGCATGCCAAGACGTAATGCCAAGTGTGAACTGACTTGGAGCGAATCATCTAATAATGCTACTTAATGTCAGGTATATACAGGCTGTGTTGTCGTCCTCATGACGGGCAAACTGACAACAGTTTGTAAATGGGTGTGAGTCCATTTTGACCTCATCATGCTAAAATAAACAGGAAACACAGACATGTCAGTCACAGTCGCTTCAAATCAGCCTCTGGTACATTCTTCTGTAACTAATAATGTCAGGAAACACACACCTCTGACACACTGGAATTTGAAATGTAAATGTCATCACACTTGAATGAATGCTCAGACGAGTTCAGGACCTAATTTGTGATGCTTAAATTGTTCAATCTCAAGGGCTGCCGTGAAAAAAGCTTGTTTTGTTTCCTTCCGCCTCGGGCTGGAGCGAGAAGAAGCAGAGGGAGGAGGGAAATTTAGCTTCATGTCATTTTAAAGTATAGTCGGAGTGTTCGCTATGGAAACGGAGACGTGGCCACTTAAAACCCAATCTTGCAAGTAAATGAGCATCTCCTCTTTAAATGTGAATTTATGCTGAAAAAATACAGATGTGATGGAGATGATTAGCCCTGTTCAAGATGCCGGGCTGTAGATAAGACAGTATCATACCCCGATGAGCTGATAGCACCACTCACACATAACTTAGGAAAGAAAACCAGCTCCCCATTGCTGTGACAGAAAAGGGGCTCACATTTTCACCGCTGCTCGACTCCCAGGAGCTGATCAAATCTTTTTGTGCTCTTTCAATTGCCGGAAGGCACTGAGGCAATGAACCGGCAACCGGTGGGTTTTGAAAAGGTTTGAGTTTTGTGTAACAATATGTCTGCTGAGGTCTATTTTGCAGCATTTTGAGAGGTAATAGGTTTCAGTGGCTGCTGCAGCTGCGCTAATGGGACGCACAGTACATGCACAAGAGACTCTGGGAAATCTGAGAGGTTCTCAGTGGCCTCCGGGCTGCGAAATATTGCAGACATTCACAGGTAATTCACACATTTGTGGAGCGTTTTTGGATGTCCAACACCTGTCTGTCTCACCAAACAGACGCTTCTACAAGGAGGGCAGACGTTCAGATGACCAGATGTCCAACTTTACATGTTCTTTACAATAATTTCACACTTTAAAGTGTGTTCACATGTGAAAAAAGTAGTAGTATAAAGCCTTTTGTGGAGAATAATCTGTGTGTCATTTGATTAATTACCACTAGTGATGTTACTGAGTGACTAAGTTGCATTGTGGGTAATGTAGCACCAGGTTTTGAAAAAGGAAGAAGAATGTTTGTAATAAAAAAGGGCAATATCTCAGCCATTTGAGTACAACCGTGTTAAAGGAGTGCAATGCTTTTCAAAACCTGGAGCCTACATTACCCACAATGCAACTTAGCCACTGAGGGGAACCACTGGAGGTAGTTGATTACATGATTACATGCAGCTTCCTCTGGAGCCTCCTGGAGCACAGTAGTGAGTAGTCCTCTCTAAGACCTTTACAGTCATAGTTTGGGTTTTTGATTCATCATTTCCTGTTTTATTTTGTAGATTATCTCCAACTCTCTCCACCTGTAGCTCTTCCCCTCGTTAGTTTAGTTTTAAGTCCAGTTACTAGTTCTGCCATTGATCTGCCTCCCTGTGGTCTCTCTGGTAAGCATGACAGTGAACTTTTAAGTATATCTACAAAGATCAATTAAGATTATCATCAGTTTCCAACCCTAGCTCCCTCTCAATATGTTTATATACTTCTGATTTCTTTACCCTTTTATACAATCAAAGCTTTGTCACTGTTCACTGGCGCATGTTTCAGCCCAGGACACACAATATTCCTACACTTCCTCCAAAACTTATCGGGTTAAGGTGGATAGCAGCTGTATGATGCACCTCGTGTCCCCCATGTTGTTTTGCTTAAATAATGTTGGGCAAGATGTTTGTTTTGTGCGTCCCTTTTGGTGCTTCAGCACTGTCAGTTTCAGTCAATATCATGAGCACTTTCCCTTTGATTAAGAGAATACTGTATGCATTTAGCAGACACTAAGTATTCACTGTAAACATTATTAATTGTTTGATCGTTTGTTCAGTTGAGAGCCAGCGTTCTTTCACTTTGGTTTGTATGTTTTTGCATGTTTACTGCAACTATTCTCAGAGACTTGGCAGCAAGTCACAAAAAAACTTGGATTTCACTGATCTGAGACTTGAGCAACTTGAGACAAAAAAGACAGCAACTGGAAGGCCTTGAATACACTTTTACATGTTGAACAAAAGAAACTGTCCTGCTATGCCGAGTCATTTTAAAAGGTCAGCAGAGATAAAAGATGAAAACAGCTACTGTGAGAAGTTTTACTGTCTCAACTTCCCTTCACCAGAGACCGAAGAGGTAACGTTCAGCTGTCGTATATCTGGGGCAAGAAATGTGGCGTAGGTTTTTCCTGTAACATTAACCACAAAGGCGCAAACTATGTCTGTCTGCGATTCTGTTGGTATTTCTGATATCAGTCAGTCAGTTCATCACGCCGTCTGTCTGTGTCGCTGAGAAGAAGCTGTTGTTGAAGAAGTAACGGCCACACAAGGTCAGAGCTGATGTGGATTTCACAGCTTGACTGCTTCGGTAACAGTTACAGGTCGCTTAAATCTTTCTCTGTGTCAATTTTGCCCATTTCCACCTTCTGTGCCCAGAAACACTGACTGTACAAGATATCAAATACGCTTTACTGAGTAAAGTTTAGTGAAACTCATACTGTTTACATTTTCGTGCTTCTTCTCTTTGCTAATCAGTTTTCCTTGTGATATTCAGACTCATCTTGCTGCTAAATGATAAGTTTGTAACGAACAGAGGCTGGCAGTGAATCTCTAAGTTCCCCTTTTGATGCCTTGGAAACTCACATAAATATGGTAATTGTCAGAGCTCCATTAAAACTGGCACATACTGCTAATTGGTATTTAACTTGATACGATTCACTTGTGAAGCAGCCTTTGTAATCGTGAGCCGAAGTGGTCGCTGTCTGAATCGCTAATAGTAAAGTTGTAAACACCACAAAATTAAAGGCGATATAAGAGCGATGTTAAAAGATCAATGTTGTGTTACGAGCACATGTTGCTGTATCTCAAGTGAGGATGTGCTTCATGTTGAATTCAATTCAAATTCAGCCCAGTTTTAACGTTCGTATCCAGACGACAAGTGTTCAAACGCTCTGCACCTTTTCACTGTGTTGCCAACATACAGAGCTGAAGCTGAGTGCACACAGGATGCCAACCAGGGAGGAAATCTTCCCCCGCTGAGATCACAGAAGCCAACGAGAACCCAAAACCCATTGTCCCATAATATACAATTACGCTTTAATAAATTGCTATTTTTAACTGTGTAATTTACAAATAACTCCCTGCAGCGTCTGATGACTAAAATGTGAACACAATATTGTTTTGGCTTAATGATTCCTCCTGTGGGCTGAACCAGAACCAAGCGCTTTATGCCTTTTATGTTATTTTTGTAGTTGCTGTAATTACCAAACTTTCCAACATTAACAGAGTTCATGTCTTGTAATTATGACTGGAGAACTCTGATATGTCTGACTCGGCACTAAATTACATAAAAGTGCCAGAAAAGCAAAAAAAAAAAAAAAGAGAAAAAAATGATAATATAATATAATAATATATAAAATCCCAATTTTAAAGGAACAGTTCAACCACAAATGGAAATTCAGTCAGTATCTGGTAAAGTTTCATAGTCCACAAAACATCACTGCAGCAAAAAAATATCCATGCTACATAAAATGGCTCCATGCAGCTCCTCCGGTGTAAATCAGGTCTCTGGAAGCTGTGAGATTTCAAATTGATTTGAAAAGATGTTATTTACACCCTCAACATACCGTCAAGCCCGTGCTAACGCTTTTAGCCTAGCTGCTATAGTGCAGATTTTGGCTTTAAAAAAACGGTCTAAATATTGTGTGTGTAATATATAGTATATTGTGTTTTTTTCAAATTATGTTGGGATCTCAGAGCTTCTGGAGACTTGGATTATGCCTGATGAGCTGTATGGACCCATTTTATGCTTTTACTTCCACCGAGGAGTTTATGTTTTCACCCATGTCTGTATGTTGGTTGTCCGGTTTGTCAGGATGCTTACAGAAAAAACTACTGAACCGATTTCCATGAAACCTGGATGGAGGACGGGTCAGAGTAGATCCACATTTTTGCGCACTTTCTTTGGCATTTTGTTTTTCCACATTATATTAATTTCTTGAAGTAACGCATGGATCTTGAAGGAAAAATTCAGCCGTACTTCGGTGACTGGTATCTACTTGACGCAGAGACGGACTGCTGGGCCTTGGCAGAGGTATTAAAACTTTTGTGAAAAGAAAAGGTAAAACTCACAAGACATAAAGACCTACTCTGCATACATGTTTCTGGGGCTTCTGCTCTACATGTGATTAGGATTTGAGTTAATACACTCAAATACATTTGAGAACAGATGTCTGCACAAACAATGAGTCACTTCTGGATCAGTTCACTACTGCCTGAAAGAATAAAACTCATAATCTGTGTGGGCTGCAACTTTTTTTTTATGTTTCCTTGATGTTGGTCCGGCTCACATGACTGCCTGCTGTAGGTGGTTTCCTTTAATCCTCAGCGTAGGCTTGTATTTTTTGGCTTTATCTTTTTTGGAAGTGCTTTGAACCGAGCGAGATATTCTTGTAAAAAGCTGCAGGTTTTGCTTCTGTTCTTCTATTCCTGAGAACCACATTGTGTGAAATAATACTATGGGTCACCTCTCAGGAAGTGTGAGGATTTAATAAAAACATAAGGTTAAGCCTCTGACGCTCTGTGGATTCCTCTTCATCCCCTCTCTTAGATCATGGCATCACTTCACAGACTTTATGATGTTTTTGTCTCTTTTTTTTTTTTCTTAATTTCAGATTTACTGAAGGAATCCAGACGTCACACATACACATACACCCACACATACACGTACACGAGGCACATCTGACACCACCATCCTGTTATTTGTTGCTGTTCTGATCCGACTCCTAATATAATGATGCCACAGGATACACATTGCCCGGCTGCTGCCAGCAGACAGGCAGGTCATGATGCAGAATTAATGACTCTGTAGCGTGGCAAGCGGTTTCTCCCGGGACGTTTTATTTTCTAACACCGAGAGCTCAGTGCAACACTGTGGATTCACATCTCCCTGCGGTCGTTTGTCTTCAAAACCTCAGCTACACTTAGACTCAGTTACTCTACTCCTCTGGCTTCATGTAATTTAGAAAGACCGAAGCACATCTGCTGATACGGACTAAAAGATATTCACACTGTAGATTAAAGATCCCCTCCACACGTGTATTACAACCTTAAAATGTCATCTTCTCATTCTCCCTCATTAAAAACTCCAGAATATATGGATATGCAAGTATATTCTTTAAATTTTATAAGTTTACCTTTTGGACACAAGATGTCTTCTACTTCATCGTACCACCAGATGAATACTCGATTCTGATTGGCTTCAGGGAGTCTACTACTGAAGTAGCTCCAGTGAAGCTATCTGCCCACCATTTTAACCGTTGAACTTACTGGTATCAGTCGATCATCTCGCATCCCTTTCTGTATTCAACTCTCAGGCTGCGGCCGACAGTACACATGGCCTGACAGTTGTTCGTGAAAATCTTGATATTGATCTGGAGGCCGTGACATGGCTGGCTACCTGGTCTTTATAGCTATCACGTCGTGTTACTGACTTCGATCCATCTTCTTGCTAGCATAATGCTCTCTGGCTAGGAGCTGAGCCGAAGGGTTCTATGAGTTGAGCGCTGGTTTATCTCCAGTTGCTCAGTCATATCTGTGGCCTGTCCTATTTACTGGAGTAGTAAGCAACGTTTCCATTGCATAAGACCCTTAGAATGAATGGGCTACACTGAGGCAACCATCCGATGCGCAGTGGAGGTGATGGATAATGGGAACCTTGTTGGGCTTGACATCACACTTGTGTATGCTGAATATCGGACAAGCATTGATTTCCAAACTTTTTGTGATGTTACAAATCATCTTCGTAAGCCCTCCTCCTATTTGTAAGAAAAGTCGATATTTGAGTCATTCCCCACTCGTCAAATACTGACGCTTTGGGTTGGTGGCCGGCCCAACCTACAATCCCAAAGTGCCAGTATTGGACGAGTTGGGAGGCAGACTCAAAATTCAACTTTTCGTACAAATAGCACCTTTTTAAAATCCAAATTTTTTATGAGCTCTGAGAAAATTTACACCTGCAGCAGAATATTATTCCAGTAACTCGCTGTGTTCGTCCTAGAAGACAAGCTACCGTATGCCTGCATCTATAACAACAAACTTCATGTAGTCACTCGTGTTTACAACAGACCCTCTTCCAAAATGTTTTTAAGTATTCTGAAAAAATAGACAAATGATTTGATCATTTTGAATCCAGAGACAACCGAAAACAGGTCATCAAGTTTTGTTGGTTTGGTCAGTAATCAGTATGGATTTATTTGATCACTCAGAAGTGAGGGTGCATTAGAGAGCTTTGACTTTTGGACACATTGAGCTGCGAGGACTGTTGTCCTCCACCCACACCACCCTCAGCCACGTTGTTGGATCTGGAGGTGGAGGAGGAGAACAGAGCGTGGTTTGACCTCCACAACACTGTTTTGGAAATGTAAACAAAGTTCTTGCCAGCTGACATCCAAACTCTCATCTCTGACCCGCGATATTGTTCCACTAGCTTCTACCACCCACATGCTAACGAAGTAATGGAGTACAATAGTCTTCCCGACAACAGCCTGTTTTCTGTTGTTGTGCCGTCTCTAAATTCAAATTTAATTATAACATAATTGCAGTTTTTTCATGCAAATTCATCATCATCGTCATCATCATCATCAGGTACCACTTCACATACCAGCACCAGAACCCAATCCCTCAGGCATACTGATTATTGGAAAATGTCAAGCAAAGCCTCATCTGAAAACACAATGAGCTGCTTGACTTGGCTCAAATCATATTAACTTAGCGGGGAAAGCTTTGATTATGAAGCCATAAAATTAAATTTTAATGAAGTAAATGGAATTATTTTTGCTTGACATTGATTTCTGAGCATTAGGACTGTTCTTAGCACACACCTGAGCGGCCTTGTGGCTGAAAAACTGCGTCCCAGGGAAATTAATATGGAAATGTAACAAAGCGAAGAAAAAAACCCATTTTGAATCAATTTACAAAATGTTGTAATTGGATTCAAATTCTCGGCAGCATTTAACTGTAAATCTGTGCATCTGTTAAATATAGAGCAGCGCAAAATAATTTAAATGTGGTTCTCGCTCCTTTACTATTAAACTTGTGTCTCTCGGGGGTTCATTATGCTTAAACGCGCCGAGACAACGTAGTCAGATCGGGTCCACAGGGCTGATTTTATTCAGCAGAGCCCACAGACATGTGATGCAGCATCACCACGGACGATATCTGCATCTTAACCGTGGAGAAAAGATGACGAAGTAATGATCGGCCTTCCCCACGTCCCTCAACATCAGCACACAAACCGAATAATAATCCTTCTAGCGCCTGGATGCTAAGCTAACATCCAGCTGACCAGTTCTCCCCGCTGATCAGTGTCCTGAGCTCGTTTCATACTGAACTTTTTGCCCACAATCATGACAGTGACCCTCCCTCTGCCTGAGCAGCTGCGGGGCCTTATAGATTTATCCACACTTCACAGTGTGAGTGAGAAGAAGGTGGTGAATAACCGACAGCAGCTGGAGGGTTCGTACTGTATTTTTGTGGTTGTTGTTTTGATGATGTGGCGCACAGTCTCTGTGAGCAGATGCTTGTCGTCCCGCAGGCCTCCTCACATTTTGGCATGTTTTTTGTTGTTTTTTTTTCTAATTTGCAGACTTCTTAAAATTCAAAGAATACAAACTGAGTTACCAAGAGAGAGAGACCTACTCCGCCTGCAGACGGCTGTTATATAACTGATGTGTTACTTCCCTTAATATTCTGCTGATTGTCAGTCAGAATGGTTGAATAATTGATGGATTTAAGTCAGATAACTTGTTTTTGTTTCTTTTAAAACTTCAAGAAAATATTCCATCTTTAATTTATTTCTTCTTTTGGGACTTACATGAATCTTAAAAATCAGATTAAGCAGTGATTTTCATTTTTTCTTAGTAGTATTCTTTACAAATTCATGCTCTGGGTCTGGGTCTGGATTGTGTTCATTTGTAGTGTGTGTGCATAATTCTACCTGGATAACTGTAAGTTAAAAGGTAAACGGGTGAATAAACGGGTTGAACCAAGTGTCAGAAACAAACTTCTACTTACGTATACTTCAGTTTTGTTGACCGTTCATCGATGCAGCCTGTCAGAGCTGCAACAGTTCATCGGTTAATCTGTTGATGAAGGTTCTCAGTCATCCAGGTCATGGTAAATCTAAGTGTCGCATCGTAGGCAACTGGACTTGTTCCAGTTTCTTGATGACGTTTCACCTCCCATCCAACAGGCTTCTTCAGTTCTCACTAACCGGAGGGGAACTCTGTGTGGGAGTGTCCTTACAGAGCCGTTAAAGACACGTGTGAGCTGAGTTTCAGAGTCGTTAATCGGTTAATCTATTAGTCGACTGTAGGCCAGCCTGGAGGTTAGCATCGCCCCGGTTCCCTCAACACAAAGCCTACGGGATTGTTCGATTGCACAAGTTTTAAAATACCTTTTGTTCAGCAAGACATCCCTCACAAATTAACAGCTATAAACAAACCATACAATGGTCACATGATTTCGATGTCACAGCCACTAAGCGTCTTACTACATTATACACTCGACTATAAATAAACTAACTTGTGAAGTCAGTAGATGAGTCTCAGTGTGTTTCCGTGTTGAGGTTTACATCCTCTATAGACTCAGTTAGCCGCTAGTTAGCAACCGTCTTTTTCAAGACGCGTAAACGCTTTAAAATTCACACGTGGGGTTTTTACTGTACTGAATGTAACCTGTTGGAAAAAAAGAAACTGTTACTAAATGTGTTGGAGAAAAGTGTTAAAAATATGAGAAATGTGTTCTTTCACTGATAATTATTTTTATTTAATTCATACATTCTTTATTTTATTCTTCATTCCATGTGATCTCAGAGGTCTTTGATTCAGCAGGTGGTCCTGTGAAGAAAAACTTTTAAAAAATGATTTTGTTGGTTCATTTCAGTTTAGCTGAATTGCTATTGGTCAAAGCAACGCTTGTCCCGCCTCCTTCACGTAAGAGACGCTGGGTAGTGCTGTGGAGAATACACCGAGAGCAGCGAGACCACAGCAGAAACACGGAGCGTTGGAGTGATGAAACGTGTTAAAACACTTGGTATTGTGGTGTATTGTTAAAAGGAGGAAGTGTGCGAGCAGATAACAGTCCGGGGAACCACTGAAGCGACCCTGGGAGCATCTTGTGCTCGTTTTATTATTTTCTTTCCTCGGTGAGTGCTATGATGCGTTAGCGAATAGCTCCGTGAACTGTTTTCATTTTGGGGAAAACATTTTATTTTATTTCATTTTATTTTATTTTATTTAGGGTGCACCCAGTTAAAAGACAATTCAGAAGAGAACAGGGGCGGCAGTAGCCGGCAGTATTTGTAAACTGTTTACTTTCTATGTGTGTTCAATACAGTGTTTTGCTTAAAGTTATCTGTGTGTTCCTTTTACTCATTGTGGCGTCCAATCCCTTCTTATTACTTCGCCCTGTGAACCTAGTGTGCACTTACCTGTCAGGTGGGTTACATGAACAAAACACGAAATCTCTTAAGCTTGTGTTTACCACAGACCTTCATCAGACATCTAACCTAAAACCCATTGACTTACAGACAAAAATGTTAAATCGCTTGTGGGTTTTAGGAGACATTTCCGTGGCGCTTTGCAATAAAATGAATATATCTGGTTTAAATTATACATGACTTGTGGTTAACAGATGGTATGGTACTTCAAAACACGCAGCACTTGCCTCTTCCTCACAGGGTCGGAGCTCAGATTCAGCTGCAGTCTTGCACAATTCTCACTGGATGTTGGTTTTCCCCCCTCAATGATCAAACTCGAAGTGAGGTGCTAAAACACATTCTTTGAACACGTTCATAAGGCTGTTGATCTCTGACAGTGATGAAAATTTAACATCTACATGTGGGCTTTAACCCCAGATGTGCGCAGTAGCCCATGGCTACACTCTGATGTTCAAGAGTACGTGGGCAGAAACATCAGAGATCTCCGACAGGAATCCAGAGCTGCGCTTCACCTGCCTGATGCTGTTTTTTAATTTGTCCTCCTGAAACTATGAAACTCTATACTCAGATTTCTGAGGTTTCTTCAGGTATTAAAACAAAAATTTCAAATATATCACAGCAACAAAGTCAAACCAAGGACTCCACCATTACAACAAAATAAACTTTGTCCTCTGTATCAATTAAAACACGATCGACATAATTGATGTTTGGAAATGTTGATCTCCACTTAAGGATCCAGTAGTTTAGAAAATTAACATGGATTTTTATTTCTTGCATTCAATCCACAAACACAAGATGCATTGAATGCTATTGTGTCTTGATTTCACTCCACCTGTGGCTGATTAAGGTGATTGGCTGTGATTAGTGAGGCAGCCACCTGTCTGTATCAGGTCCCAGAGATCACATCAAATTAGAGAAAGAAATGAGAGGTGGAATCAGACAAACTCTCTGTAGTCCACACATTTTGAAGTGTGTTGCTCCGCAGATACAAAGAGGAAAAAGGGATTATAGAAGTTTGAAACTCTTCCTCGGGATTTTCTAGAGATCAAATTCTCTCTGGAGACCAAATTGCCTTTCAAACATCAGAGCTTCACCGCTGAAATGACAGAACTCTTCAAGAAGTGCCACCATCATCTGTGCAGCGCTCTGTCAGCACAGTGGCCGGGAAGAAAGTAATTGCTTAAATGAGTCACTGGATTTTGTAAATTGCACTGAGATGACTGTGTTTCCACGATCTAATGGAACAAATCCTTGACTTTTTGACCTGAATGTCAAGTGGAGACAAAGCAGTGCTGTTGGCTCTCTCCTCAGCGGCGAAGACGAGGGAATGTTGCTCTGGTTTAGAAAAGATCCTACAATCAACCTCCAGCTGGTAAAATCAAGACGGCAGCGAGGTGACTGTGGGACACGTCTCAGAACAGGGACAAACCAAAGCTTGGACTTCACAGAGACTGTCTAGCTAAAAAAAAGCTCCAATCTACATTCAAGGAAGAAAAGCAGAGGAAATGCAGCAACATTCAGGTGTGTTGGACGGATGGATGGTATACTGTTGTTTTGTTGTGGTGCTTCTGCTAGCATGGTTGCTATTTTATTTTATTCCTGGGGTCACAAAATGCAACTTATGATTGCATAAGAGAAAGGATAAAAAAATAACAGATGGTTTGGATGTATTTCGACAATTATCCTACCGTGCCACTTGGGGTTTTACAGAATTGGTTTACAGTGGAGGTGTATTGATGCTGTACTGTAAATGTCCACTCCGAGAACAACGAATACTCATAATGACGGGCAGTTTGTCTGTCAAAACTCTTGTGGGAGGCTATAAAACGGATTCATCTCTCCCCAGACGTTTCCACATATCCTTCCACTGCAGCCTGTCTCATCTCCTTCATCCAGTTTTCTGAAGCCGAGCCTCTCTTTTGCATTTCAAGCTTTGAGACTCTGATGATGTTTAGATTCTGCAGTATAAAAAGCCCATTTTTGTCGTCATATTCAAGGTGATTTTATTCTATGGCAGTGTTGAGATAGATGACACTCAAAGTATTCAAAGTTCTTGTTATTTGGATCAGTTCTGGTCTGTAAGAAAAGCTATGTTCTCTCTATTTTTCTGACTTTTCTTATTAACTAAATCGTATGTGCTTAAAAAGGAAAAGTGGTTCGCATCAGGCAACCTTTCTGTTCTAATCTATTAGATCCATTACATTCCTGCTAAAACAGATTGTCTTGATGACTACAGATTGTTTTTGTCTCTGAGTAAGCCTGAATGCTTTTTAAAATACCGTAGGCTTATATATTCAGTTGTTCCAATCCCTTTGTTGAAGAAAACAAACGGTTGTTAAGGTGCGAGGAGAGAACAGAGCTTCACGAGCTGCAGATCGATGTTTGCAGGGTTTGAAGCTGTGTTTGCTGTGCATGTTTGTTGTTGTTCACACAGACCAGGAGATGGAAAAGTGGTGAGAGAAAGCTGAAAGTCGTGCTGTTATCTGCTGTTCGTACAATCTTTACCCATCTGATTCAGGACAGCTTTGAGCTAATGCGTATTACCTTTTACCTGCAATTTTTAAAAGCAGGTTGACAGTAAAAAAAAAAACAGTTTTCCTTGAATGTAGGCTTCACAAAAACCTAGTTATTTTACTATCATGTCACTAATATTCTTGGGCTCAGATATTTTACAAAAACACCCGATTGTGGTCTTCAGTTGGAGGGGATGTCATGAGTTAGCCGGGAAGGGATCCCAGCCTTTCTCTTTGCCCTCTCAGGTCCCCCCAGAAGCACACATCATTTAACCATGACATTTTCTATAATTGCTCAGTTGTGATTCATTAATTTGAGCTCAAACCTTCCAGTCAAATAATCTTAGTTAAAAGTCAAGAGTTCTGACAACAAGCTGCCGATCTTAGTCGGGTTAAAAGCCGAATTAAAACCCATCTGTTGAGATAAATCTGAGGTCCTGCTGCTTATGTGAAGTCCTTATTTTCTTTATTTTCTGGACAGAACATTAGTCTTTAAATCTATTTTTATAAAATAATTTGAAATATGAAATAATATCTAAGGAGAGTTTTGGTCACACTAGCCGTTCCTGTCAAGTGATCATCAGAGTCATGACTACTCACATTAATAGATAACTCATTATAGATATGATCTGGCTGTATCGACTGATCGGACCAAGATGGACCCAATCTGTTACCATGGAGCTCGCAGTCATCCGACTCCGGCCACATCGGCAGGGCCCAGTTACCGCGACACGCCCTCCGACAGGACAGATGCAAATTGGTGAGTCAGTTATAATGTTGTGTTTTGGTACAAGGCCCGAGGCCCGGCCCCTGGAAAAACACTCCATCTTTAAAACGCCCACGCCAGAATCATAAAGAAGTGTTTATCGGAAGAAATGTGGGGCATACGCTCCCACGAGCAGGATGAGTCTTCAACATCTTCTCTCATTCTCCAGGAAATTATAGACACTAAAATGCAGTTAAAATTACGTATGACTGTTTTTGTCATTGTTGGACCTGATGA
Organism: Pagrus major; assembly: GCF_040436345.1. Classification (NCBI taxonomy): domain Eukaryota; kingdom Metazoa; phylum Chordata; class Actinopteri; order Spariformes; family Sparidae; genus Pagrus; species Pagrus major. Next base: position 28,511,942 of record NC_133227.1, read on the forward strand.
AAGGTGAAATATAGAGCCAGACATAAGTGATTTAAAAAAAAAAAACACTTGACATCAATTTAACTTTAAAACATGCTTTACGTGAAGCAGTATGCCTCCTGTTTTTGTGTGACTGGGCCCATGAATGAGGCTCACGTTTGAATAAGCCTCACCATCAGTCAGATTTAGCAAATTGTTCTACTTTTAGGTTTCAATAACTCACAAAGTTTGCTTCTTTGAGACGTGTCATGGATTTTTGTTCCATCATTAAATTCAGTTCTCATGCTGGCTGATATTCAAACAGCTGATTACCGTCTGAGTGAGGTGGAGATGGCGGAAGATGGAGAGGAAAACGATGACGTAGTATGATTTGAGTTTCATCAGCCAGTTTCTCAAAAACACAGCGTTTGTTAAGCTGCTTATTTGTCATGTGGGAAATAAATAAGCAATGACTAAGCAGGGACGTTTTTTCCTACTTTTTTCACCCTACTTTCAATTTCTATTCTTTTTTCCTCCGCAGCGAAGCGTTTCTCTTCCGGTCTGCAAATAGGCATAATGAATAATTTAATCCCCATAGGTCTGTATCATGGGGAGGAAAATATATTTAGCATCTTGATGGATATTAATGCTAATAGTGCTAAGCATATTTGAATCCAATACAGTCGGTGACAATGCAATCTACCTCAAATTTATTACACACACACATTCGCCACACAAACGTGTGCCGCTGCTGTTGTTGTTCCCTTCCTGCCTGAAATCATCAGCGCGCTCGTTCAGTAACAACATATTGGTTTGTGACAAATGGCTCACTTGAAGTCAAAAGAGGAACAGAAAACATTTGTAAACAGCCAGTAGCATTTCTCAGCATCTATTACTGAGAGATTAATCTTGATCCACGTTAGCAGGGACGCCGTGAGTGTTATGTGGTCCGTACGATTGTTGTTCGTGTCGAGACATTGCGCCCATGAATCTGAGTGATTTTGCACTGTTGGCATCTGGTCTGCTGACTTTTGAATATTCAGTTGGTTTTAACCCGTGTCAGACTCTATAGTATGTTGGGAGCCATAGTTTGTTGTTTCTATGAGACTGTATTATACTGGTAAGTGTAAAGCTGCTCATTTTTAGTTGATATCGGCGCCCCACTGTGGACAGAAGTGGTATGAGCGCAACCACCTTGTGTCGACAGATCTTGATTTGGCTAGCGTTAGCATCCACTTAACCCAATCGCCAGAATAAATGTTGGCGATGTATGTTTCTGCACACAAAGGATATGTTGAAACTTCTATTTTATGTTTTGACAACACTGTGCTAATGGTCTGGTTATATTAAAGCCCAAAAAATGTTTGTTGCGCATTAAGAAAAGATCATTTTAAATAACCTTTTGTTGGTCTCCACAAACACGGCAGGAGATGAATGAGGTCACATTAAAAACACCCAGTCTTGTCGCCACAAACATGGCTGGAAATTGTCCTGTGGTCTCCTTAAAATGTCCAAGGTTATGTTAAAACACAGTCTCGAACAGTCGTCTCTGGTTCACAGCCTTCTCGCCACAACCATCCCCTCCCCCGCGCCAATGTGAGAGTCAGATCCTAAACCTGTAATGACGTGAATATGATACAACACGTGTCGTGGAAATGTCAACGCACAAATGCAAATGTATCATCGGTTTGCAGAAGTATTATTTATTTAAAGATATTGCCAGAAATTCAATGAGATCACGACACAGAAGGCTGAATTCCTTTACTCATTACACATACACAGCTTCATTATATACTAACATGTAGGTGCTAAAAGGCAGTAAGTGTTGAAACAGCTTGTTGAAGCGGAGAATAATGCAGTGAGGAATTATTCCCTGCTGGAGTATGAGTTTAGAGAGAGAGGCTGTTTTGATCTGACAGACAGACCAGAGGAATATTAAAAAACGTGTGATGTTCCAGTTGATATCATTTTCATGCGTGCTGGTGCAGAATGAGGTCGCCATCAAACAGTCACTGTTTTCCAAAAAAGTTATGGTGTGTCCCCTTTTTTTTCATAATACATACTAATGAAAGGCAAGTTTTCAGAAGTTATAAAAAATGAACCATATTCAAAGAGTTTAATAAGTATACTTGAAAAAGTAATTTGAATGTTGGGGTGCTCTATTGTCAGCGCACAAAGGAAACTGTCAGCTCCTCACAGCTGCAAGAGAAGAAATCTGAATAATTTGTGAACGGTGGTTAGACGGAGACGAGGACGTCTTAAGGAGAAAACTAATATTCTAATACGTATAAGATCTTATCTTTTTGTGTGATTTAATTGGCAGAAAGCATTTCAAAGTTACAGTTTGACTGACGTCTGATGATGGACGTATTAAATCATTTCTTGTTCTAAAAAATGGTTAATTAGGCTGAAAAGCAGTGTTTTATGAAGATTACCAACAACTTTTAACAATGATTATGCAGTCTGGAGTTGGAGCACAGCGCTGGTGTCTATTTCATTGTGTTGTTCATTATAGCAGGCGCAGTATTTACATCCAGCCGACACTCCAATCAACGCTGTGCTAACACACAGTATACATAAAACTGGAAGAAAACATAAAACACACGTTAATAGCTGGACTAATAAGTGGCATAAATATCCTCCGTACAAACTGTCAACAATTAAAGTAGGTCAAATGAAGTGAGTGTGGTGTGAGGCAAACATGAGCGACCTCCCTCTGTGCAGTGTAATAGTCTGTAAACTGATCTGTAAACACATTGCTCTGTTGTTAGAGGGAGATTATTTTGCCAAACAGGGACTCAAGTTGAGATTTCCATTAAGCCCATTTGGTTCAGTTTTAGTCTGATGTCAGAAATAATTCTATATCTCTATCTTCTATCTCTTTGAGATCAAGTTGCCACCATGCAACATTGCTTTTAATACTATAACGGTACTTAAACATACTACAAGAAGACTTTTAACTGGTTATGTGGCTATTAGTCTGGGCATTATAATCACCGGGTCAGACACCAACAAATTCTAGTATTTCTTTATTGTGAATATGAACTGAAGGATCTCACAGCCTGAGGGAAGCAGCTGCTCTGTAGTCTGGTCGTGCGGTACGAAAAACTTTGCTCACTGTCGTCGTATTACAGTTATTAATGTCACACAGGCGCAAAAATAGATGCATTATGTCATCGCCATGCATCCAGCAAACAGCTGTGTTTAAGGCAACATTATGTAGTAACACCAGAACAATGATACATGGCTATGCTACTAGCTAAACATCTGTTAAAATGGGCTGACTCGGCTTATGATTGCTAACAGACATCTAACTTAGATTGCCATTAAATATTACTTACAATTCAAAAGCAGCAAATCCAGCTCTGTCTGTCTGCAGCTGTCGCCAAAGACTTAAAATCGGTCTGAGACTGACGGTTGTCTCTCGTTTCACCTTTGGTCACCGTCTCTTTGTATCTTCTTAGCTTTCTCCATCAGCATCAGGTGTAAACACCGAACGCTCCCCAGCGGCGCTCTGAGCAGAGGTGGCTAACAGAGCTAGCTTGTAGAGAGTACGCAGCAACTACGGGTGCTTTCAGGAAATTTCATAAATCACAGAGGGAAAATGTCTCCATGAAATATGACCTAGTTTCACCAAAATCACTGATAGTTGGTGCTGTGTGTGACATAGTCCTGTAAAGTGTTACACACCGAAGTTACGTAGCGCAGAAAGACATTGTTAACCCTATTACAAGTCGCTGTAACATTGAAATGCACATGCGAGCCAGATCAAGATCTTCACCACAGGAGACAGTGGTGCTCATACTGTTATTGTCCACACAAGAAGAAAGTTCCTTGTAGCTGCTATAAAAGACTCAGCAGAGCCACAGTGTTGTGTTGTGTTGTTATGAACTGTAGTGGCAATCAGCACCATGGACAGCGACTCAACAGCCATCTATCAATACAGACTCTCAGGAGAAAAACACAGACGTTCAGCTCAAAAGCATTCTTCACCTTTTACATTGATCATTCTTGAGGGAATGGATTTTTACAGACTTGCAGTGACTGTCGAGGATTCTCTACATAAATATGTGCTCTTTTCTTTCTTCACACTTGAGTGAAATGGATATTTGAAATAACTTTGTGAAATTCTAATCCTGATCTAATCCCTTCACGCCGCCTCGGCTGGAAACCGACATTCATAACTCAACAACAGGAACAGACGAGCTTTCAGCATGTCCAGACTGATCTCATGACCACACCGCTGCACGGCGAAGAATGTTCTCGTATCCAGTCGCTTTAGTGTTACAGTATGCTGATTAAATGCCGAGTAATTCTGCAGACATGCACAGAGAGTGTGTCATTTTTCTGCTGGGACTGAAAATGGCAGCGAGAGAGGCTTTGACACGTTGTAAAAAGGGGCTTTTATATGCTTTATCACAATGGGCTCACATTGAAAAGTGGATTATTGCAATCTGGCTGCTTGTAATGGCGTGCTGTCCTGCAGGACCACCGGTACACTGCAATCCTATAAGAGCAGAAGCTAAGACCTGGTTGGGGCCCTGACAAATCCGCAGGCTTACACTGCTGCCTTTTGAAGGGATAGAAATCACTACACCACTGCTGGAACAAGGTTAGGCGGTAGGAGCCGTTGTATAGGTGCTCGCTAATGCATTCACTCTGCTGCTCTCCTGGGTTACTGCTGCACACCTTTTTTCCTTAAAAGTTACACAGTGAAACAAAACTCTCATTTCAACCAGGGGTTCACAGCCGCCTGGAGAAATTCAAGCAAGGAAAAAAGCCAAAACATGAAGTTTTGATCCACTTCAAACCAATTAGCTCACACTATACAGGAAATGATCTACTCACAGGAAATGACGTGACTGCCTGAGCACTTCTACGTATTATTTTTTTTAGCTGAATCTGCTTGAACTTGATGAGATTTGAGGTTCTGGCTGTTCAGGATTATACGACCATAAGGCTTGTCCTTCAGACTGGTTCTGCAGCCCGATAAGTGTCCGAGACAACTCTTGAATTTCTTAGCCAAATGTGAAGAGATACAGAAAGAGACAAGGAGAAAAGATGAGGGTGGACAAAGTGTCACAAATGTGTAGGAGATACACTAATAATAAACACTCGTTAATGGGGCACCACCTCCGTTATTTTGTCTATTTGAATAATCCGGAGGTAATTAATCAAATTCGACTGGACAAGTTTAACTTGTATCAATTCTAATCAATTTCAGATCAATTTATTCATCTCATATATGAAGCAGTGAGATTCTACACATATCCATCGGTTCTCCACATTAAAAACAAACCTGCACAGACAACGAAATGCGGTTAAATATGTTTATTGACTAAATAATTCAGGTTAAATAAATGAAATGGCAATTTAAATGAATAACACAGGTAACAGGAAATGTGAAATAACTAAGTAATGGGTTATTAGTGGAATATTGGCTGATGGTGAGATCATGGGTTAGGTTGAAGCATTTAAATATTACGGTAGTAATTTTTAATACTAACGAGACCCTAACCGAATTTCTCTTAAGCTAAAAGATCAGAACCAGAGCCATATACCATCTCATGTATCATGTGTGAATCCAGCTGTTGTGAGTGATGGAGAGCCTACTTTCTCAGCCGAGTTGCGGGGCCGCGGCAGCGGATTCCCTCGGGTGATTTGCGACTCTAGCTGGCGGTCCGATGGCCGGGGTCAGCTCGTCCGGTATCAGTCGGTTGGGCACCTCGGTCCTTTGTCTTAGGAAGAGGGCAGCTGGTCCCGTACCGATCCGGTGCAGATCTTGGCTCAATGCCCAGCGGGATGATACCGCTAGCGAGCGCTGGGGGCTTGTCAAAGAGTCTGTCTTTCGTTGGAGAACCGCTTGCACGGTCTCGGACACAGCAAGTTGCTGTGTCGTGATGATGATTGTGATAAAGACGTTCTTCTTCGTTTCTTCGAGTGGTTTTCAGGCTCTGACTTTGTAAACTAGATTTAACTTCTTGAATAAAATAACTGAGGAGGATACGTTGATCAAGCGGATCTTCCGTTGTTAGTTAATGCAAGGTAATCTAAATTAAGTTTACTTCTTCAAAAGCGAGTTACGATACTTAACGGTATAAAACAAATTAAAACAGAACTTCGTTCTGGTACAAACTTAATAAAAGAAGCTAATCAATACTGCGAAAAATATAAAATGAGAAAAATCAACGCGTGAGCACTTCTGATGAGATCGCTGTCTTGGAGCGTGTTTCAAAGTAAAGTAAAAAGCTTCAAAATAAGTTTCAAAAGAAAACTAAAAACAACTAAAAACTTTAAAACAACTGAAAAAAACAAAACTTTAAAAACAACTTAAAACAAAACTAAAAACTGAACCTGTAAAAAAAAAAAAACAAAACTGACTCGAGAGACGTGATCTCTCCGTTTTATTATTCGCAAATCGAGGCGTGTCTAGGCGGGGCTTACCGGCTTTTATCTCCAAGATTTAGTGGAGGTGTTAAGATTCACAGAAACTCACTGAACTAAACCGTGCTTCACCTTCTCAGTTTCTCACCATGGCTCAATAGATGTACTTTGTCTATCATGACAAGGATTATGACGTGATTAAACATTAATTATACATATTCAGCTTAATACTTGTTAAAACAAAGACATATCAGAGTCATTTACTGGTTATAACCATGAACATATTAAACAGAATATTTCTCGTCCAACTGTATCAGGACTCACCATCAGGAGGTGCTGTGGTTCCACCGAACACAGTACAGATTAAACATTAAAATTTGATCTCAGTCAATCTTAATCGTAGAGAAACGGGAGAAAGATCAGTTTTATGAGCTTCTCTTACTGTTTCTTAATATGTTAGAAATAAGATTGTGAGATACTGACTTAATGGTTAATTAGACATGGTCTGAAATCTGGAAGAATACAGAGACCATTTGGTTTGGAATGTGAGCAGATAAGGTACCAGGCATAAGTCGTAAATTAAAAAAGACAGAGTAACAGCATGGAAAAACACGTCAGAAGGTGTCCGATGTCCACTCTGTGGGTGTTTGTGGATCAGAAGTCGTAGAGACAGAGAGAGAAATAGGTAGAAAGTGATCAGGCGTGTTACTTAATCTGCAAATGTAAAGACATTGTATTAACACATTCTGAAGACATTCGTTCGTCCTTCCTGGTGAACTGACACAGGTAACTTCATGACCTGTGTGAGGAGGTTCTGGTCAAAGGGAAAAGAGAGTTCAGAAATGGGAGTTTAGTTGTAAATTAATTAAAACTGTCCTCATTTGAAGTCTTTATGGTCCAGGAAACACTATCCTCTCTGCCAGGAGATAAGATGGCACCCCTGTAGCCTGTAAATCGTCTTCATCCAGATGAAAGGGTTAACAAGAAACAACAGGCCTCAATATAATGCAGAGGCGATGGACAGAGGTTCCTACATATCCCCCACTTCGATCTGAATGACCGTAGTAGCGGGAACTTTGGATCGATGAAGTCATGATGTCCATCGTCGAGGAGCACAGGTGGCACACTTTATGATCAGAGATGGTGTCTGACTTTGGCATGTGCTAAGGTCTAATCATATAGTAAAGAAAAAAATAAGGGAAAACAGTACTGATAATACTAACTTGGTTAGTGGAAAGTTCTACTCTTAATCTTATAGAATTAAGGAGCCTGTTATAGAACTGTCAATAGTAACTGTTATCAACTAACTGTGAGAGTCGCTATCAATAACTGATCACTGCACTTGAGTAAGAGTGTTTTGCTCTAACTCAAGTGTGTGTTTGTCGAAAAATTTAGATTTCTTGATTTCATATTGGTTTGTGTCCAAATGATGGAGCTAAATTTTCAGTGTATAGGATAACGTTCTCTGGTAATGGTGGATAAAATTTACTTCACCAGAAACAGTGGGATAAGATGCAGAAGAATCTTATTTATGGCTGAGCTGTTCACTGAGGATCCAATGTCTCTCAGCGTGTCTGCCATAACGAACTGACAGGTTGTGTGTGAGCATAATCAACTGACATGACTGAAAGGAGAATGATTACTCACGTAAATATTTATTACACTGTTCATATAGATGTACATTTCTGCTTATTTTCTAAGACTGAATGGGAGCAGCTGTAACACAAGCAATATCCCTTCAGGGATCACTAAAGTATTTCTGATTCTAATTCTGATTATAGCAAGGAGAGTTTTATTCAGAACTTCACTGTGGGTTTTGACCACCAAAACGATGCTCTACAATGATTGGCTTATGTTTGTAGCACCTGCTGTTGTTGGTTGATCTGCGCTCTGATGTCTGGGATTTCAGCTTGAAATTCACATTCATGGCGATTTTACTGTGAATAAACTTACAGCATGAACTGTAGAGAGTCCAAGATTTAAACAAACAAAATATTCTTACAAGCTTTATAGCTGATAGCTTTATCAGGAGTTCACCAATTAATTGTTTAGGTCTGCAACTAAATTACTCAGTTCTGATTGAGTGACAGTGAACTTCTGCAACTGCTGTAACCTGTAAGTCGAGTCTGTCATTCTGATAAACACTTTCTTTGTGTGTAGACGACAGCTGGTGATCAACAGTCTGGGATGTTCCTTGCGAACAATCTCAGAGTTTGGTTTTAATTCTACTTTTCAATTTATTATACACTTTGGACTAAAGGGCAAACGTGTTAGATTAACCCCCACTTTGAATCAATTAGTTTTGGGTGAATCAAAGGACTGTATTTAGTTAAGCAGGTTAAGTTAGCAGGTTAATTTACAAAGCCTGTTTCTCAATTCAACTTTGTAAATGACGCGAACAACAGTGACCTTTGTTGACAAAAAAAATAAAATAAAATTCTACTCGCGATTGGCACTTTTAGGTGCTTTAAAGGTTTTATCCTTATTTATGACCTATCAGACAAGTTTGCATCCCTGTCGAGTCCCATGGGGTTTTTGTGTGGTTTCATCTGGTTGCGATGGACCAACTTAAGAGTCTGCTCTTTCTGGCCTTTGTTTACTTTGATCTTTTGGGGCAGAAGCTTGCGGGCAAGCCTTCTGGTGTTTTGGTTGGCCTTTCTAGTCAGGGGAGCAGAGGTGTAGTACCAAATCTTGTCCCCCACTTCGACTTTGTCATGGGACACTTTTTGGTCATAGTAGGCTCTGTGGCCCCTTCGTGGGAAGGGAGCTCTGTGAAGCAGGTTTGACAGTTGGGCCTGACAGCAAATTGAGCAGTCTTTGATGTAGTTTGCTACATCTTCCTGCATGTGTGGCCAATAGGCTACTTGTTGGAGTGCCTGGTATGTTGCTTTGGCTTTTCTATGTCCTGCGCATGGAGAGTTATGGGCCTGCATTAGCATCACCCCCCTGTGGCTCTGAGGCACCACGAATGCAGGTGAAGTGAGAGCGTCGGAGACATGTACAAGGAGGCCCTCGACAATGCGCAAGGCAGTGCGTGCGTCATGCAAGTATTTCAAGTCAGGACCGGAGCGTCTCGGTGCTGAAGAGTTGTCAGGAGCATTGGCTACTACCTGAGCTTGAGCGGCAATGCCGATCATTTGGGTGGGAGGGTTGGGAAAAAATTCAGGGTCAAATTGCCTGTGAGTTTTATTAAAGGCACCAGGTTTGGGTTCGAAATGCATTATGTTTCGAGCTATTTTATCTAGGTCCCTGTCGGAGGGGTTTCGCGAATATTGCGCGCTTGGAGGAGGGAGAGGCTGAGAGGAGGGAGACCTTTTATCTCGGTCACGCAGGTCCCTGTCAGTCCGAGACTGGACAACGGGATCTATGGGTGACATAGATCGTGGCGGGGACGTGCCTAATTGAGCGTTCCTGTGGAATCTGCTCTCTTTGTTTTCCTCATGAGAGTTTGCACCTGCAGGCGCTTTTGGGAATGAACTATACTCAAAGGAGTGCTTTAATTCCCTTTTAACCTCTTCGAGCTCTGCCTCTTGTTCCATCTGTTCAAGATGGGATTCGTTAACTTGGTCCCTGGCTTCTTTTAGTGCCTGTTGCATGTCATGTAGACATTTCCTTTCTCTTTCTCTGGCCCTGTCCCAAACTTTGAGCTTACTTTTTAGCTCCTTATTTTCCTTGGTTGCTTTTCCAAGGTCTTTGTTAGCATCTTCAAGATGTTTAGTTACTTTTTCAAGTTCATATTCTGTTTTATCTAGCTCTAGTCCTTGGGCGTGAAGGACTTGTTTGAGCTCTGAGTTTCCTTCCTGCATTTCAGTCTGTTCCTCTTTTTGTGCTTTAACCTGAGACTCAAGTCGGTTAATGCAGTCTTCTGCTTTAGTTAAGGACTCTTTAGTTTTCTCGTGTTGCTTTTTAGGGGTTATTTCAGCTAAAGCGTTCTCTAGCAGTTGGTCTCTGCGTTTTTGTTGTGCAGACATCACGATAACCATCATCCCTAACATTTTCTCTCTGTCTTTTCCTTTCATTTCTTCAGTCAGGGACTGGTGTACTAACGCGGACATTATTTCATGTAGCTCACTAGGGTCGGTCTTCTGGATTTTATCTGCATAATCTGGTAGCAACTCTGTGGTGAGATCCAATATTACTGAATCTAGATTGTCTGAGGGATTCACTAGGCTCACGGTGTCAGAATCACCGGGCCCTGCCATTGTTTTTAGAAGAAAAATTCAATTCAAAATTCTATTTACTTTGTTTTATTTATTTATTTTATTTGAGCTTTTTTAAATTCTAATTGTTTTCAATTAGAGGTGGGGTTTGCTTGGTTAATTAACTCAATTTGTGAAGCTCAAAAACAGCAGACGTTTTGGATTTCAAAGGATTTGACAGCTAATGTGTTAACAACAAAGACTAAAGTATTTGATCTAAATGTGGCTTTCGATTAAAAGTACTTGGATGTGTAGTTAACAGCTTAATTCTTTGACTTGCATGCGTGTAGCATATATCAAGATCAAATTCCAAGTAATACAACAAAAATTTCAATTGAATTTGGAATAAAGTTGTCAAATCTGGTTAAAGTTGTCAAATTCGTAATTTACAACTTAATTATTCGATTTACCTGAACAATGAGACACATTAATTCACTGTAGTAGTTATTGCAGTATCACAGGCTTCCAATAATACAATTTAGCAAGTACCTGTGTGGGATTTCAGTCTATTAAAGCTGAAAGACAAAATTCAATTAATCAAGTTAGCCAGCAGAATATGCTATTCAAATGTATTTGTTGTTAACAGAATCAGCCACCAGGAGTGTTGTCACAAATTTAATATTCACAGAGTTGGTCATTAGAAGAAGTTATCACAAAATAAAAATCTTTTACCGAATCGTCCTACAGAGGGCGCTATCGCAACTTTGGAGGTTTTACAGAGTCGGCCACCAGGGGCGCTATCGCAGAATTTAATTTTAACAAGGCTACACGAAGAAGAGTCTAGAGGAGGGACTTTTAGCTCCGCCCACTGATATACCCCCCTTGTTTTTCAAGGCTTGGGTCAGTGACGGTTTGGCCTCTGGAGGGTTAACTTCTCTAAGACAAAGTTACAGCAGTTGAGTTCACTGGTCACACGCAGTGAATCCTGCCACTTTAATTTTAGCACCAACAAGTTTTTCAGCACTTCAGAAAACATTCAACCAGCAACTAGCATTGCATTCATTTACTTGTTTTCACAATTTCAACTGATAGAGGTTTTCTGTCCTCCTTTACACAGTCAAATATACTGTCTTCTGAACTAGATTGTTGCCATAGCAACCAATCTTGATACTACACGGGGTAGATCAAATAAACCTCTCACTGTTTGCACAGCTGTTTTCTGTTTAGGTAGCTAATCTAAATCAGAACACACGAGGGTCTGAGCAAGTTACAAATATCTCCGGAACATCGCGGTAGATATAGACTTCATCTCAGAATGAATCTCTAAGCTTTGGCACAGCGCAACAGCTTATGATTCATCAAACCGGTTAATTTAAGAAGTGTGCAGCGACACTTATGCATGCAAATAAATCACAGACCTGGTACAACGCAGGATCTGTTCACGAAACATTAACGCACGGCGGCGTTTAACAATTTTAACTCACAGATCTGGTAATTACAGCGCAGAATCTGTACATGAAGCATTAACGCACGGCGGCGTTTAACAACTCTTTAAATCATAGGTCTGGTACAACGCAGCATCTACACATTAATTTCCAACATGCAGCGATGTTGAACGCTCTTTATCACACACGGATCTGGTTACAACGCAGCATCCATACACATTAATTTCATATTAAGCAGCGAAATCAAATCTCAGCGAAGTTTTATGCTCACACACAATTCAAGGTATATGCAGTAGAGAATATAAGGTTAAGTATCGCACTAATCACTCGGTGGACAGCCAAACAACATTAAGACAGCTTTGGGTTTTTTTGATTATTAAAACCGATGTTTGTCTGTACACCTTAATTTAATGCAGAGAACTGTGGTTTTAGGTGGCCTCGCACGGATGGCACCATAATAATATGTAGGAGATACACTAATAATAAACACTCGTTAATGGGGCACCACCTCCGTTATTTTGTCTATTTGAATAATCCGGAGGTAATTAATCAAATTCGACTGGACAAGTTTAACTTGTATCAATTCTAATCAATTTCAGATCAATTTATTCATCTCATATATGAAGCAGTGAGATTCTACACATATCCATCGGTTCTCCACATTAAAAACAAACCTGCACAGACAACGAAATGCGGTTAAATATGTTTATTGACTAAATAATTCAGGTTAAATAAATGAAATGGCAATTTAAATGAATAACACAGGTAACAGGAAATGTGAAATAACTAAGTAATGGGTTATTAGTGGAATATTGGCTGATGGTGAGATCATGGGTTAGGTTGAAGCATTTAAATATTACGGTAGTAATTTTTAATACTAACGAGACCCTAACCGAATTTCTCTTAAGCTAAAAGATCAGAACCAGAGCCATATACCATCTCATGTATCATGTGTGAATCCAGCTGTTGTGAGTGATGGAGAGCCTACTTTCTCAGCCGAGTTGCGGGGCCGCGGCAGCGGATTCCCTCGGGTGATTTGCGACTCTAGCTGGCGGTCCGATGGCCGGGGTCAGCTCGTCCGGTATCAGTCGGTTGGGCACCTCGGTCCTTTGTCTTAGGAAGAGGGCAGCTGGTCCCGTACCGATCCGGTGCAGATCTTGGCTCAATGCCCAGCGGGATGATACCGCTAGCGAGCGCTGGGGGCTTGTCAAAGAGTCTGTCTTTCGTTGGAGAACCGCTTGCACGGTCTCGGACACAGCAAGTTGCTGTGTCGTGATGATGATTGTGATAAAGACGTTCTTCTTCGTTTCTTCGAGTGGTTTTCAGGCTCTGACTTTGTAAACTAGATTTAACTTCTTGAATAAAATAACTGAGGAGGATACGTTGATCAAGCGGATCTTCCGTTGTTAGTTAATGCAAGGTAATCTAAATTAAGTTTACTTCTTCAAAAGCGAGTTACGATACTTAACGGTATAAAACAAATTAAAACAGAACTTCGTTCTGGTACAAACTTAATAAAAGAAGCTAATCAATACTGCGAAAAATATAAAATGAGAAAAATCAACGCGTGAGCACTTCTGATGAGATCGCTGTCTTGGAGCGTGTTTCAAAGTAAAGTAAAAAGCTTCAAAATAAGTTTCAAAAGAAAACTAAAAACAACTAAAAACTTTAAAACAACTGAAAAAAACAAAACTTTAAAAACAACTTAAAACAAAACTAAAAACTGAACCTGTAAACAAAAAAAAACAAAACTGACTCGAGAGACGTGATCTCTCCGTTTTATTATTCGCAAATCGAGGCGTGTCTAGGCGGGGCTTACCGGCTTTTATCTCCAAGATTTAGTGGAGGTGTTAAGATTCACAGAAACTCACTGAACTAAACCGTGCTTCACCTTCTCAGTTTCTCACCATGGCTCAATAGATGTACTTTGTCTATCATGACAAGGATTATGACGTGATTAAACATTAATTATACATATTCAGCTTAATACTTGTTAAAACAAAGACATATCAGAGTCATTTACTGGTTATAACCATGAACATATTAAACAGAATATTTCTCGTCCAACTGTATCAGGACTCACCATCAGGAGGTGCTGTGGTTCCACCGAACACAGTACAGATTAAACATTAAAATTTGATCTCAGTCAATCTTAATCGTAGAGAAACGGGAGAAAGATCAGTTTTATGAGCTTCTCTTACTGTTTCTTAATATGTTAGAAATAAGATTGTGAGATACTGACTTAATGGTTAATTAGACATGGTCTGAAATCTGGAAGAATACAGAGACCATTTGGTTTGGAATGTGAGCAGATAAGGTACCAGGCATAAGTCGTAAATTAAAAAAGACAGAGTAACAGCATGGAAAAACACGTCAGAAGGTGTCCGATGTCCACTCTGTGGGTGTTTGTGGATCAGAAGTCGTAGAGACAGAGAGAGAAATAGGTAGAAAGTGATCAGGCGTGTTACTTAATCTGCAAATGTAAAGACATTGTATTAACACATTCTGAAGACATTCGTTCGTCCTTCCTGGTGAACTGACACAGGTAACTTCATGACCTGTGTGAGGAGGTTCTGGTCAAAGGGAAAAGAGAGTTCAGAAATGGGAGTTTAGTTGTAAATTAATTAAAACTGTCCTCATTTGAAGTCTTTATGGTCCAGGAAACACTATCCTCTCTGCCAGGAGATAAGATGGCACCCCTGTAGCCTGTAAATCGTCTTCATCCAGATGAAAGGGTTAACAAGAAACAACAGGCCTCAATATAATGCAGAGGCGATGGACAGAGGTTCCTACAAATGTTCAGCTGGAGCTTCATCAGACTGTTAAGCTGCAGTTGTTTTGAGCGTAATTGAACCCAAACAGAAGGGGTCAGTTCTCTCTCGTTGTTTCTTGCCACAGGGTCCACATGCTGCAGCGCTCAGACTGCAGCCTGGCATTGCATCGCATGGCGGTACATCTTTAAGGTGACACATTCCAGGATGCAGCAACACGTGAAATCCATTTTGCGTAGCTTGAAGCGTCTGCGTGAAATGTGCGTTTGCATGTTTATGTGGAACATGTTCCTGCAAAAACACATTCACTCAGGGTGCTAGGGTACAAAAGTACTCTTTTTGTGTATTTGTAACTTTTTGTACTAGTCAGGTTTAGAAAAAAAAGACAGAAGCTGTGAGTCACATCACATTAGACACTGAGCAAAAACAGAACAGGAACTCTGAAGTCCACAAACCACCACCACATAGTGAACACAAACAAGAGTTCAGGTCACATGCTGTATGTGCAATCAGTAAAGAAACCTCTCGTCCTGTTTGAGCGAGCTTTACCAGAAAAAGATCCAAACAAGCTCATTAAAGCCCAAAAACATTAATGTAGTTATTTAAACCCAGCTGCAAAAATTAATGTTGGAGATGTTTGATTCTAGAAACTGTGGATATGTTGAAACGTTACATTTCTTTAGGTTTCATTCTCAATTTTATGTTGTAACCAAACTGCTTGGTTAGGGTTAGAAAAAGATCATGTTCTGGCTGATAATAATTGTTTTTGTTGCCACAAACACAGCTGGTAATTGTCCCGAGTTCAACTTAAAAACATCCCGTGGCGTCTCACTCAGTATTGAACTGTGGTCACTGGCTTGGCAGCCTTCTCTCTGTAACTCCACCACCATCCCCTCCACCTCCCCAAGATACGACCGTCTGGTCATAAGCACGTAAAGTGAACGTGAAATGACACATTTTGTAGAAATGTCAATATGTTTTATAGCCTATAACACGTATAAATGTGAACAGTGGTCTGCAGAAACGTTCACCGGGCTGGTTCAAGGCTGACGACTGACAGCCAACATCATATTTGACTTACGGCTCAAGGTAATGTAGGAAAAGCTGAAACTGACCGTATTTCATTATTGAACTGGTGTAATCCATGGATTATGCATTTGAATTTGAGCAGGTGGTGAGTATTATATCTGCTCCATTTACTGTGAATGAACAGTTCTGCCTTGGTGAGCTTCTTCTCTGCAGCATTAGGCAGAAAAAAAACCCTCTAATCTTCTGACTTTGGGTATTTGCAGACATGACAATGTGACTTCTGTCTGGAGGGGGCAGCTCATTTCCTGCATGGCGTTCATCACTTCAGAGGATACATGTTGTTGCCTCTCCTCCTCCCTTTTTCCTCTTCTCTCATATTTCCTCCACTCCCTTCTCATTCTCTAGAAAACTGTATCCTACTTCATCTCCTGTCATTCACCACTTCTTCCTCTTCCTCACTCACCACCATCTTTCATCGACTCAATCATTTTCTCTTTATGCTCCATCTTCTGTTTCTCTCTCCTCTCCCTGCTCTTTGTTTTGGATTTCTCTACCACCCTCCTCCTCTCTGCAGATATCCCCTCTCATTCTCCATCTTCCTCCTCTTCTCATCGTCCCTTCCACCTTCTCTCTCTCTCCTTCTCTTCCCTCTCTGCTCAGCCGTGTCACTTCTGTATGCGTGAGCGGACTCTCGGAGTGCGACGGGTTGAAAGAAGTAACTTCACGGGCGAGCCGGACCACTGTGTTCGTTTTATTAGAAACTTTCAAAGAGTTTCAATTTCCCCGAGCAGTCTGCAGTATGAATTATTCCCTCGCTACATTCGGCTCTCTGGTGCCGCACAGCTGGTGTTCACTTGTATTTTTTATTTCTTATTTTACAGCTCTATCAACTCTATTTTGCATTCAAATTTTCGAGTGCGATTGACAGGAGGACATTTCACCGAAATTGGCAGGAAAATGAGCAAGAAGAGAAGGATTGTTTTTTTTTTCTTTACAGTGCCTCCACTCATTTGCAGGTAGAACCACGCGCTCTCCTTTTTTTTCTTCTTCATTCATTCTCTCCCCAATTGCTCAGTCTGTCGCTTTACTTTCCCCTCTCCCCCTACAAGCACTTAATCTACTTCTCCCTCCATCAGCAGAGCTTTCTTTCCTCTTTCTCGCTAATTCCTATCAGGAATTCCACTTAGGGTTGCTTATTAATTCAGCTTCTATACCCCCTGTACAAATGAACAAGGCAGCCGCCAAAACAGGCAAACAAACACACAAAATAAATAAAAGTGAAATTACATAACGAGATGTAATTCATCAAAACACAATCAAGAGTTGGGGGGGGAGCAAAGCAAAGTCAAACACAAAGTCAATCTGCAAAAACTATAAGACAGCAAGAGCCGGAGCGAAAGGAAAGAATTCAACAAAGGGACGCTCCCCAGGCGCATTTGCATGAATTATGGGCCTAAAATTGAGCAAGCGATGATTGTTAGTCTCTATTAGATGGTCTGTCTCTTTCTCTCATCAGTGTGGAGCAACCTGCTGAATAATCATTTGTTTCAAGGACAACAGTGCGTCTTCAGCGTGCTCGCAGCAGGCCTGGCAACACTGAGAGAGCATCACCCACTACGGACCTGCTCACCCGTGGGTGCTGGCATTAATCTCAGTCACTTCACGCAGCACAAAGACCTTCCCAGTGCACCCTGAGCCCTCTGGTTTACTGCCCGTACCAGCAACCCCTGCCAGTCCTCCTTCCCAGGGGTTCAGTGCCCTTCCTCCCCAGCACAGAGCCTGTTCACCCTCAGAGCGGTGCACGCCTGGGTAAGGCCGGTTGGTGGTGGTGAGGCGTTTTAACGCTGTTATCATGGCTTCTTAGTCCCAAACTCTCCCTCTCTGACTTTCAGACAACTTTGAACCACTGTGCAGGAGAGGACGTCCTTGGTGATGGTGGTGGGGATGTTGATGAAGCCAATGAGGATGCTTCTACAGAGGCTTTGGCATCACGTGTTTCATCAGGCGGCGGTCACACAAGGCCTGCGGTCAGGCGGGGCGTGAGGACAGACAGGTGGTGATATTATATTAGAGCTACGGGTGACCGTCATTCTGCAACCTTCTTCTGCAACTTTAGGACGGTCTGTCCGTCTGTCCTTCAGGACGCTTAGGGATCATTTTATGTCTGAAAATCTGACTGAACTGAAGATTTTTCTTCTGTGTATCTTGTCAGACATTTTTTTTTTCATAGGAAACCATCTTCGCTACAGATGCATCTAATTGATCTTGATTAGATAATTAGATAATTTTAGCTTGTTAGCTTGCTAATCATAACTATTACTGTCTTCCTGTGAACACTTTTGATTTGCTCATAAGCTATGACCCGAGTAGAAACCACCATGTCCTCTGAGAATAATAAGAAATGATACATAAACGTACTGTGATATCATCAATTATCTTGCCAATCACAGTGATAAATGTATTAATAATCTAGAGGATAAAAGATGAGTCATACACAGACAGCATATCGCAGATATGCAGGCTGATGTCAGTTTGAAAAAACGTGAGAAAGAAAGTAAAAAGCTTACAAAAGTATAAAAAAAGAATAGGTAATAATGGAAGGAAGGAAGAGTTGCAGGACAAAAGAGAAAAGATGAGACGAGAACTGCCTCATCACCACCAACGCCGAGAGCACCAGCAGCAATCCCGGTCACCATCTGTGTGTGTAATTATTAAAACGCAGCCAGGCAGCTATCAGCTTGGCTCAACTCAATGTGAAACCACTGTAACAATGAGCAAACATGGCGGAGAGGAGGCAGCCGGTCCAGGTGTGGCAGCCGGGGACCACTTAGCCAATCAATTGGCTCGATGTCCGCTTAGATTTCAAAGCGTACGGCTCCCTGGCTGCCTGGGGAATGCGTGTCTCAGTGTGTGAGGTTGTCGAGGGATTTATTTTCGAATACAGTTTTCTTAAAATGCAAACAATCTTCCTCGAAGCATAAACAGATATAAATTATGTAAAACTAGAATCAGGCAGCAGCTCAAAACAAACATTGAATTGAGCAGATACTTCCTGTATTTGCACTTATTGTATTAGCGAACATACATTATGCAATTCAACCCAGACATCCTGTAATGAATACTGCCCCTGTGAAGATTACAACATTTAGTCGGAGGCAATGATTCAGCTCTGTTTAATTTTGAGGCTGCATTTTTCTGTCCGTGTTTTGTTGAATTGCATTGTGTTATCGTATATTATTCAGGCGGACAGAAAAACAGGATCGCCCCGCACCTAGTATTGGAGCCAGTAGCGGTCACTGTGCTTACGTCACTTGGTACAATTCTGTTGTGTTGATTAGCACCGAAAGCGTAAATCCTGTAACTTTTAGTGCAGGAACAACTAGCGGATACTCTTTTCAAAGTGTGATGTCACATTTTGGCTGCATTCATTTTGCCACCTGGCAACTTTCTCTCTAAACCAAGAGAGTCTTCAGGTTCCTCAAGAGCCTGTTTAGCCTTGAAAAACAGAATGTTTCCTCAAAGCAATCATGAGAAATTTTAAATCGTCTAGTTTTTGGAACAACTATTTGTCCTGAGCAAACATTCATCTTCGAGCAGAAAAGTACTTTTCAAATTTGTTTGGCCCTTCAATTGGATGATTTGAAAGTTATTACCAGGAACATAATGAGAGTCAAATAGGTACTGTGTGAAGAAAATTAGTTTTCATAATTTTAAAAGGAATACCTTTTTTAATATTGATTTGCTAGCGGAGGAGGAACATGATGTAGGGAGATAAAGAGAGGGCAGCAGGGAAACATGTCAGATGTGATATCACACAAAGCTGTGCATCCATCAAGATGAATGATTGCTGCTTTCCATCTGGTTGTTCAAACTCACATACCCAGGAGTTCTGTATGCCGGTCAACAGAGCTGGATGCTCTTCTCAGGAGTTGGTGGAGACCAAACGACAGCTAAAAGTCAGGTTGTAACTGTAATCGAAAGCTGGCTGAATGAAACAGGAATAGAATATTCTTGCCAACTTCTTACGTGTCAGTTTCAGCCCATTCTCGTCAGAAAAACGACCGAGTAGACTGTGAAAGCAGCTTGTTACGACCCATACTAACGTTTCTGTTTGGCAGCAGCCTCTAGTGGCCGTAGTTGTTATTACAGCTGCAAAGGTGGAAGTCAGGGGAAGTAGTAGAAGAGCAACACGTCCGCATTTGGTTGGTTTAAATGAGCAAAGGACCCAAGAGACCACTGTTAGTGTCCAGTGTGAAAGTAAAGGTCATTATTTGCAACTTACTCTTGTAGTTGAGCCGAAGCACAATGGTTTCCTGAACCTAACCAGGTTCTTTTCTTGAGTAAGCTCAACCAAACTTTGAGCGTATGACGAAGGTCTGGTACGCCTGTCGCTGGTACGCTGCAGCAGTCATGTTGTTTTGGGATCCATTGGCGATAGATTTATTCAGTTGTTTAGGTCTGAGGATATGTTGGTCAATTGTGGCAACGCTGTGCTTATGTTCTGGTTAGGTTGAGGCAGGAAAAACACTTGGTTAGGGTTAGGAAAAGATCATGTTTGTGGCTTAGAATACCTGTTTTGTTAACCATAAACACAACTGGAAAATGATGTAAATGTCGACACGTCATCCCAAACAGTGGTCTCTGGTTTGGCAGCTTTGTCACCCAACTGTAACGCCACCAACATCCCTTTCATAGCCAGGCATGAAAGTTAGCTTATATACTGTACATGTAATGTGAACATGATATGACGGGTATCGTAGAAATGTTGACACAGGTATGACACATGGTTTGCAGAAACTGGGCTGTATTCATTGTCTTCTAGTGCACACGGTATGTGAAATAACAAGTATCCTCAGCAACACCACTTGAAGTAAATTACCATATCATAGAAGCCAAAATATACTTTGAAGTGTTCCTGTCATTTCCACATTTGAAGAATCCTTTGTTGTGTATATTACAAAATGTACAACAACGGTATGAAGAAATGTAGAGGACGTGCTTTCCGACTGTCACCGGAGTTCGATATATTCTGTGACACAGGTAAAGTGTCAGAATAATTCAAAACCAATGGAAACACAACCCAACTCAGATAGTAGAGTGACTTTCATCACGCTATACATGTCCAGAATGTGTGAGTTTTGTGTGTTTTCGTGTCAGCCAGAGTGCCTCTAAAACCATTATTTATTCCTCCGGGATCAGTGGCATGTCGTGGATAAACCTCTTTCTGACAGCAACATGCTCAGATGTGATGGGAGAGTCATGTCGGCTGTGAGCGCTCGGAGTCAGCGGGGAGACAGAGGCTCCAGTGTAACGAGAGAGAGGCCTTTCTGTGCTGTGACTCAGATGAACACAGCAGTTGTTGGGGAAAAGGTCAGTGGATTTTGTTGGTATTCTGCAGCCGTGCGCTTTTTGGCAGGACACTTGACGGCGCAGCGGGCACTCGAGCTTGAAATGATGTTGCTTCCTCCGGCCAGGAGGCGATGGCTCCCATGCCACACAGCATACGCAGGACGCCATAAATCCTACAGTGTAAATAAAGACCCGCCTCGCTCCACCACGTCTCACTCCTTCTGTGTCCTTATTTTTTGTAAACGCCGTCCTGTCTCATTCCCTTTTCCCTCTCCTTCCCTCTCATTTTTCTTTCCTGTGTTTACTCCTCACTATCTCTTTCTGGCTATTTCTTTTCCCTTCGTCTTTTCCTCCAGTGATGTAGTGGTAAACAAAAAAGGAGGCTGAGCTATGACTTTCATTGTGTGATATTTTGTAAAGCTGCATCCAGCAGCGTCAATTGAGATTTCAGGCAAACACTGATGTATATTTTCATCATCCGTCTCATCTGTTAGATCGTGTCGTCTTTCTTTGCGTCCCTCTCTTTTACTTTCTCCTGCCTGTGAAGTCTTCTCTTTCTAAGTCATTATGTAAAACATTATCCTATTTTCATCTGACTTTGCAGCTCTAAAGTGCAGTCCGTGGCAGATTGTTATGGAAAAGAAAGGGAAGGTAAATCTCATTTACTCACAGTTTGACTTTATTAACTGCACAGCAGGCAGTGACAGGGGTTTATCCTTTGACAGATGTTTTGAATGCTGCGTGCGGTGTTGGACCACTACCCCCCGTCCTCAGCGCGCTCTCACACACACAAATATGCAGTCCCTAATTACAGGCTTACAACTCCCCGTCGAGCCTATACAGCATTCAGGCCCAGCAGGAGTTTCACTGCCATTTTAAAATCACTTTACTGCAGACAATAGATTTGATTTGTATCGCACAAAAGAAAAAATGATACACCAAAGTTTGCTGCCTCCTTTCTGAGATGCAAGTGATTTGTAAGTAAGCAAACAAACAAACAACACTTTTGTCTGTGAATCGTGTTTGATACAGTCAGACTGCACCACTGTTCAGACCTGGTATTAACATCTGTCCTGAGTGGTCCTCTTACAAGTGGACAGCTCAGATGTGAATGCCCCAAGACACACTGAGGATGCATTTGAGATTCTATCACTTAGACCACATTCAGAGATGGTCCGGTCTGGGCTGCATGTGATCATATTTTAGCAGTGTGTATGCGAATATGTCCAAGGACCACTTACTCAACTGCTAACCTCGGTGAAAGAAGAAGAAACTCACTGTTTCAACCCAAATAATCACAACTCAAACCACCAGACTCCCTTAAGAAATCGCACAATTTTGACATTTATTGAGTGAGGAGAAACTTAACAGACTTTGCTAGACACACTAGAAACACAATTATACAAAAGTAAGCAAGGGCACACATTCATGAGTTTTCATGAGAATCCAAGTAGGTAACATCATTCACTGGTTGTTTTTCTGCATTATGTTTTATTCTGAAAGTTACCTCAACCAGCACAAACCATATGTTTTGAGGGTGAGTTCTGCAGGTTCCTGAGGCTCGGTTTTGCTGCCCTTGGCCTGTTTGCAGTTTGGCGGAGGAGTGGCCGAGGCAGAGCAGTTGGTCTTTTTCCAGAGGGAGGAAATTAACATTTTAGGCAAAGATTATTTATCAAGGCTTTTATTCCAAGTTCCTGTCTCTTAATATCATTTCCATATCTTAACATTTAGGTAACCTTGAGACTGGCTTTGACAGCAAAGTGGGACCTTGTGTTGCTCAGATCATTAAGGAGGCTCATTAACCGAAGTTAATCTTTGAACAGCTCTGAAACATACATCATTCAGCATTTTTAAAGTTCTTGTTCTTTCAACTAAGAAATACGGTGAACAACATACTTTGCCAGAAGTGTTTTTCAGACCAATATCTTTTAGAATCAACTCTGAATGTCACGCAAGTTTGTTCACTCTGTTCAAATGCAGCATCCTCTTGGGAATGACGTGTTCAGGAAATATAAAGTCAGACTGCAATATAGATGGAGGTTTCTCTTCAAATCTCATCACAAGTACACAAGAGGACATTTCAGTATGTATGGGAGTTTAAGTTAAGTCTCCCCTTGATTTGTACCCAGATTAGAACTTTAACACACACATTCATAATCATATTCTGAGGGAAGCTGGCCTTAAACAGCATAATATTTTGTTCTTTCTCAAGCTTTACAGTTGAGCTTGATTTATTGTTTGCAGACTGGAAAATGCAGAAAAGCACCAACAGGAACTGTGATGAATTGCTAAAATAAATTACATTTAACAGACAACAGGGAATGAAAACCCACTTAATGGAATCAGTCTACTGTTATCAGCCCTCCCGTTCTGAAACTCTCGCTTGTTGCTTTGGTTGACATGAATACCAGTGAAACCAAATTAGCTTCTGATTTGTTAATGCTGTAGTGCAACCCCAATTCCCATAAAGTTTGGACTCCCTTTTTGGAAACATACTCATTCGAAAACGGCACAAAGACAATTCGTTTAATGTTTTACCTCATCACTTTTATTGATTTTTATAAATATGTCTTTATTCTGAACTTGATAACAGGAATATGTTCATCTTAGGACTTGTCTCCATCTGTGCGCCCACAACCATGTTGGTCATAAAACAAGGCATGGTCATGCTGGTGCATTGCTATCTTGAGACAGAAAGCGATTGTGCCATAGACCAATAAAAAGCTGGTCTAAAGTCAATGGCGCTACTTTAAAGATGCATTATTCAGATAGTAAGATGCACATATTGGGTTCACAACGGATGTGCATTCATGCTTTTAATGATCAGAGAGGCTGCTTTCAGTCATTTTAAATGCAATGTCACTGCAGCAAATACAGTGGCACATTTAAGCAAGCAAATCTAAAATTATAAACTCCTCTCCAGAGGAAACAAACTTAGCATTTAAAACTTTAGCATTGAATTTGGACAGCTCTGATGGAGCTCAGGATTTATCAGGACAGCAGCTTTACTCCAAACAATTTCACAGTGTTTGGATGTGTAGAGGAATACCAAACAATAAGATTAAAATAATCAATGAACCTAAACTGCTGTGCCTCCTATGTAATCTGTAATGTGATCTCTCTTATTGTTTCTGCTGCTGGAAGGTAATGTAATTCATATTTTCCTTATTAAAGAAACGTTATTAACAATATATTATTACACCCACCCAGATCCCATCCGCTGTTATCCACCCAATATGCACTTGCATCTCGCACTTTAGACCAAGTGCAGTAGACTGTTTAAATAAGGCCCTTAATGTTGAGATATATATACATAGTCTGGGTTCAACATTTACCTCTGGACCAAACAAATCCCATTTACCTGAACATTCAGCTCCTGTACAGTAATGTGAGAAGAAACATTATCATATCTTTCTGAAAATATGAAGAAGCACACCTACACCTTCAAATCAGCTCCTTTACAGTATCCATCTTGTGTGAACAGTGACTTAAACTGGCTCACAAATGTAGATCATTATTTTCTTCTACATTATAAAGGCAGCAGGAGATGTGTTCTATTATACAACAGGACTGCATTAAAAATGTGATTTTACTCATCAGTGACTCGTAACTTTAATAGCTGACTTTCCATTATTTGGATCACATCCGTCCATTAACACTTCTTGTGAAAGTGCTGCTGAAAGCTGTTAATGCCATCCTGAAATCAGACCTAAAGTCTGCAGAGCAGTTGTGACTGTTAATCACTCCTGCAGCCAAGTTGTGTGGTTACTCTTTTTGTAACTGCACAAAATAGTTTTTCTAAAAATGTGGCATGCGTATATCTGAACAAGGCCTAAAGGTTCAGTTTATGCAAAATACTTACCCCCGGTGTTTTGAGTCTGTTCTCCTGAGAAAATGACAGCATCATTTGTTTCAGCAAATGCCAAAAATAACATATGTTAATGCACAGCAGTCATGGCTGTTCCCTGTTGAGAGCAAAGGAGGAAGTAACTCCGGCAATTTAAATTTTTCTTCTTTCTGTCTATTATTTGTGGTAACATGTCGGAGAATTATTCTTGTGAATCATTTAAGTTCTTTTTCTCTTTAATTCTTTTCAATGTTTTTTGAATGTGCCCAATATGAAACTGTCCTTCATTGAAGTTGGTTTC
Organism: Pagrus major; assembly: GCF_040436345.1. Taxonomy (NCBI): domain Eukaryota; kingdom Metazoa; phylum Chordata; class Actinopteri; order Spariformes; family Sparidae; genus Pagrus; species Pagrus major. The sequence goes on from NC_133227.1 coordinate 28,537,165, forward strand.
CTGAAATCTGTGCTCCTTCATCAGACGGAGGACAAACTCGCATTGATTGCTTGGACAGGAAAACCATCTATTAACTCACAGTGGGCAGAAAATCTTGTAACTCAGGCTTCTATATAGTGTGTGGAGTTGCCATTAATTTGTGTGTTTGTGTGTGTGTGTTTCGTCTTGTAGCACCTTGGCACTTCAATTTAATTTTGTCTCAAGTGTCAGACGTCCTTCAAAGTGAACCTGTAACTTTGTTTCGTCTCGTGTTCTCAGAAACCTTTTGAGTGTTTCCGATAATTCGTCTCATCACAGGTGGAGGACAAAAGGGTAAATATCTGCTGTCATATTTGCCCACATTTCTTTTTAAAATCACAAGGGAGAATGATTTTTCCCTTTGGAGCAAACAGACATTTAACTTTGAAAAGGTGGTTGTACATTGACTGGGATATAATAACTTTATTTGAAAGATTCCTCTTTGAGATGAGGAGCCAGGTGTCTCTTTCCTCTTTCACTCGCAAATGTGCACTCTCATTGTGGAGGCAATTATTAACATTATGACTATGACAAGAGCACCAAAATGTGAAAAGTGGTGAATTGAATGTGACAGGACTGAAAAAATTGCACCACTTAGCAGCCATTTTTACTTTCCAATGTACGTAAGTAACTGATGATTAGATGGCCCTGCCATACATTAGAGCAGCCAAGCTATTATGTTTAAGTTTGACATCCCATTTTGGATTCTCATCTTCCATTTCAGTGACTCTGTACAACATTTGGACAGAGAGGAGGAGAGTTTTCAGCAGCCGTGGCTCGTTGGATGAGACTGCGTGTTCATTTCTGTCATTTAGCAGATGGAGGAAGGAGTTTATTTTATAATTGAAGAGTGATGTTGGGTCACTGTCCAAGGTGAAGCTCTGCTGGTTAAGTAATCACTTCAGGACCAGCTCTGCTCTCCATTATCACTGAAGTCACACGTCTGACACTTCTGCTTCCCTGTAGGTGGTAATATCCTGGTGTGTTGCCCATAATTACCCCATTACAGAAATGAAAGTGGTGTTATGTAACTTTTAAAAAGAAGAAAAAACAGTCATCCTGATCCAAATTAAAAGTTAATTTCCTAAGTTTAACAACACGTGTATTTTAATTTAATAAACATTAGGGTTTTGCTGCCACAATATTACATACTGAGTCAGTCACTGACTACTTGTGCTACGGATGACAATGTCAGTTGTTTCATCATTAGCCAAAACAAAGTGAAAATAATCCACACATCACCAGCAGAACAACCCAATCGCCAGAATAAATGTTGGCAATGTACAATTCTGCAAAACCACCAATAGGTTGATGTAAGATTCTTTATGTTGCAACTTTATCTTTCCTTAAGTTCAATTTTCAATTTTATGTTGTGACTACTGCTTATAGTTTGGTTAAAAAACCTAAACTAGGTTTGGTCCTTTTGTGCTACATTAACCAAAAAAAACAATCCATTTTAGAAAATGGAGTGTTGAAGACTTGAGGAGTCTCACAGCTTGGGGAATGAAGCTGCTTCGTAGTCTGGTGGTACAAGGCAGCGGCAGAGTGAACAGACTGTGACCGGGGGTGGGTGTTTCTTTAAGTATTATTTGGGTTCTATGCAGACATCTCAATATCATTGATGCTCTGTAGATGGATATGGATATGATGTTCTGGGGGGTTTTAATCACCCTCTGCTTATTGAGTAAGAGTGGTGATGTGCGATGACCAAGACAGGTTCTCAGTGATGGTAATTCCAAGGAACCTAAAAATTGTTCGCCTGCTCCACTGATGTAGACTGGGGTGTGTGTCTTTGCCTCTTTTTTTTTCTAAAATCACAATCAGCTCCTTGTTTTTGCTGATGTTGAGCAGAAGATTGTTCTCTGTGCACCACTCTGCAAGATTGTTGATTTCCTGCCAATATGAACTCTCGTCATTGTTTGTAATGTGGCCAATGAGGGTGGTATCGTCGGCGTACTTCACAAAAGAGTTCTCTTGATGTCTACGAGTGCAGTAATGAGTGAATGAGTGTGAACAGGAGAGGGCTGAGCACACAGCCCTGGGGTGCGCCGGTGTTGATCACTTACGTAGTGGAAGTGCGACTATCAATCCGAACTGTCTGAGGTCTACTTGTGAGGAAATCCAATTGTGTTAAGTTTTCCAATCCGCTTCACGGTTGAGCTTGTATTAAATGCTGAGCTGAAGTCAACAAACAGCGTTCTAATGTTGCTATTCTTATTCTCCAAATGTGCTAAGACTGAGTGGAGGGCAGTGGATATGGCATCTTCTGTGGATCTGTTGGTTGTGGTTTAGGCATCTTGTTTGGGACAAGATCATGTTATGGCTTACCACAAATGTGGTGTGTTGTTTACAAAGGTTTAAACATGTCTTGAACTGTGGTCAGTGGCTTGCCAGCCTTGTCGCCTGTAGCTCCATCACCGTCACATTTACCTATCCCCTCCAGACATGAAGGTTAGGTCATAAACATCTAATGTGAAACTGATATGAAATGTCAACGTGGTAGGTCTATGACACCTTTTTAAAATGTGAATGTACCAATGGTTTACGGATTATGAATCTTCTTTCGCTAATAGTTTCTATAAGTTTCTGAGGATTTTCTGCGATCCAAGCGACAGGACTATCCTTTGTTTGTCCCCAAAAGTTTCTTTGGCTCAGTTTTGGTCCATTGTTTTGCTGCATTGTCTTAAAATGGTGCACAAAAGGAGCTATGACTGTTTACCCAATAGGGATTTAAACACTCAAACTTTAAAGCTGAGTCAGCACTTTTACCAAAGCAGTAATTGTGTTTTTTATTTCAAATCCAATATGATGGAGTACAGAATCAGAACAATAAAAGTCTAGTGGATACGCTACTCAAAAACGGTAAACTTTATCCAAAAAACAGCAAATCCGGTTACCTCTGACCTTGTGCCTCCTATATTTCACCAAAACCTGTTCATGGAAGTAAAGACAAAGTGTTCTCTCTCATGTATGAGCTGTTTTTCATCATCGCCACGTTAGTAAAGAACCATAATTATCTGATTCGTACTAAAGCCTCAGTTGGAGGAAGGAAGACTTTTGAGATGTGTGGAGACCTGATGACACTCATTATGGTTAATTTGATACTGTTTTATTTGACATTGAAAGGAAATTGAATAACCCAAAGGCAACTCAGACCTTAAACTTCAGGTAAAACATTTAAAACTTGAAGGAGAAAATGTCGCATGTCAAACAAATCTTCAGCAGTCAGCCTCCGACGTGAGTCGATAACAGCCTTTGTTTAAAATCCGCCTTTCAATGACACTACAGTAGCATAGAATGAGTTTTTCTTCTTTGTCTCTTTAAACACCCTCAGCTTTTCTAACCTGCTGGAGATACAGTAAATCAGAATAACTGCCGTTCAGTTTACAGTTTGCCTCCACAAAACGTGACAAGGTTGAGGTGGATAGAGGTGGATGTGTGCGTCAGTGGGCGGATGAATAGAAACCTTGTCTCTGCACATATTTCTTTTGCCATATGTTTGGAGAGGCTGATAATGTCCCTATAATGAAAGTCGGTTCCGGCCGCTAACGGGATTAGAGCTGAGAAATGAGCACGCAGCGTTTTCCTGCAAGGTGTGGAGAGTTTCGTTTTAACAGCCTGCTGTCTCATAATTCTTTGTCTCATCACTTTTCCACAGATTGTTTCTGTGTTTTACCTTCGCTTCGTTTTTTTTTAAGCCTGAGCCATTACAGGGAAACTGTGGCATGCATTTTAGAGTAATCTGTCCTACCTGAGTGGAGCCGCAGCCACTATAGAAAATCCCCTCCATACTTTTATCAGCTGTCGCACTGGAATACTAAACAAGCACGTTATTACACAACTTCTAACGTCCAAATAAGCCCTCCAGGACACAAATAAATAAATCCACCACCCATTTTCTATATATATTTTTAATGATCTGGTCTAAATGACCTACAGAATGTTAAAATTACTCTTAGAACTCATCATTATAATAAGCAATTTCAAGGATGCACAATCAAACCTTTGCCACTTCAGATACCTCAACTGTTGGTATCTCCTGATATCACAGCCAACTTGCCAGAATTAAACCTTGGCATTGTACGTTTCTGCAAACCACAGATACGATGAACTTGTACGTTTGAATCACCATTTCAACAAACTTTAATTCCCTTCAGATTTCATGCACATTAGCTGACTTCTTGGTCAGGAGGGCAGCTGTGTGACACACAGGTGAGATGGCTGCCAAGAGATAGACCTCAGTTGACAGATAAATCTAGGTAATTGTGGCACATTTTGCAGCCATCTTTGTGGCAAAAAAAACAGTTTTTAATATGACGCATGGAAAACCTGCAAGATGTGCAGCCATGTGAGAGACCGCTGTTTGATTCCACTTCACCAAACAAAAGGTGGTTTCAGGACATCTTGCAGCCCTCTTTTGTAGAAAAAAAACATGTATTTTGAAAATGTCCTAACGTCTCTAAAAATATCTGAAGGCTGCAAAATGACCCAAGGCGTTTGGGAAACTTCCCGTCCTCTTTTTGGCAACAAAACCCGCACGACAGCTGCCAAGCAAGAGACTGAGACACTTCTAGGTAATTTTGGGACATTTTGCAGAAATATATGCAACTGATATTTTCAACAAAATGTTGGCTGTGTTCGTGTTGAGAGAAACTGTTTTTTTTAAAGCCAGAACATGATCTTTTCCTGACCCTGACAAAGTGGTTTGTGGGGCTAAACCTAACCAGGCGATAAGCACAGTGTTTTCACTACATACAAAAAGTAAAGAAAGGTAAACTTTGCAGAAACTTGTTGGAATAATTTCAATGCAATTAACTTTTTTTTCTTTTAATCTTATGTGCTGCGACTGCTAGGAGCAATAACAACTTGATGCTACCCTGAGCTAATAGTCCCCTGGCTCAAGCTTCATACTGTATAATACTCTCTATAAGAGACAATAAGTGCTGCTTTCTAAAATGTCTCCTGACTCTTCCTTAAACAGAGAGTTTGGCAGTTCATGTGGATCCTTTTTGTACAGTTTCTGGAGGCTCTGACAAAGATGATATTTTGTTGTTTAGTTTGGACGACTTGTTGTGACAAATATTACATCCGTTTGTTGTTGTGATGAAAACACTTTAATCATTGGAGTGAGAAAATGTTGCTTCTGGCAAAATGAAGACGTTTATTTCTTTGAGACGGCTGCTTTACAGTGAGTGTTTGTTTTATTAGACTTTTATGAAAAAGAAATAAAATTGTAGAATAAATTACTGTGGATCTCCTGTTTGGAAGTTGGAAGTTGTTTGAATAAGAAGTTTGGGTGTGTTCAGATATTGACTACAGTAGACATCTGTATGCTTCAAAACTTCCTGCATGACCTTCTACTCTGGAAATATCTGAATATGACACTTATTTGCACATCATAAATATTGTATGATTATATCAAGAGTCATTTGTATGATATGACTCTCATTTTGTATTATTATATTTACATAAAAAATAAACTGTACCATTCGGTAAACTGCAAATATTTGAACTATTCTTTATGTTTTAGCTCTATTCTTATCTTCCTTTGAGTTGTGTCCTCTGGTTGCTGCTGCAGTTTAATTTCCCCTGAGAATTAAGACTTATATCACCTGAGCTTTTTTCAGCCATCATAAGTTACAGCAGTGCTGGTTTAAAGTTACTTGGATTTGTTAATTTGTATCGGACTGTAATTTGGATGACTGCAACATGAACATATGATGGAGAAACACAATATGAGCATTAAGCCTTTGCCTCTTCTATATCTCCATTTCAATCATCATACACATCCTTTATCTACAGTGTGCACACACATTAGCAGCGTCATGATGTCAGTACGGCTGTCAAGTGCTTTGACCACTTTAGCTAAAGAGTGTTTTGCCTCCTGATTAAAGAGTGACACATGATAGAGTGATGTGTCACAGTAATCAGGCCGCTGCAGCTTCATATTTGCTTTGGATGAACACCAATTTTTGGATTTTGTCCCCTGTTTTTGCAGCGTCATAACGGGACAAAGGGGATCTGTTTATGGCCAGTATGGAGAGGAGGAATGACCACAGCGACCCATAACTGTCTCAGCGTGCATATGACGTGTGAGTATTAACAGAAACTGTCCTTTAAAGAGAAACTTACTGCACTGATACTTTTACGGTGGCCGAGCAGCGTCGAACTCGCTGCATTAACCAAAGTTCATTAACAGATATCATGCAAATGCCAGAACTCAGGAATGAAAGAGATCATCAACAGAAGCGAGCGACAACAAATGTTGATGATTAGTCATGAATATGTTTTGCTCTTAGTCGACACAAGTGGAAGAGGAAAGTTATTTGATTTACATTTTTGTTGTTTTTTATGTATTATCTGAATTGTGTTTTTCGAATTTGCAAATCATTTTGGATACTGCATCTTCTCGGCCATCACAGATGTTGACACAAAGTTTTGCTGGTCGTGACGAGCATTATTAACGCTCTTCTGCTTCTTATGAGTCTCCCAACTTCTAACTTGGAAATGAAATACTCAGTCACTGCAGCGCCTCTTAAAGATGTTGTGACCATCATTATTACTTGTGGTTGGGAAGAGCTATGTCGCCTTTTGTTGTCCGACTGATCTCAAACAAATAAGAAATTCTTCATGGGGAGCAGTTGAAATGGAGGGTGCTCTTTAATCTGTTAACACCATTAACGTGCAATGTGTTGTGGTCACTGATTAAAAGTAAAATGGAGCTGTTCATTAGTTAACTGGGTTTGTCGCTGCTTTCTAGGGAACTTTACCAGTGATTAGAGCAGAAGTACGAGTGCGTTTTTGTAAATCAAGGAGAACCCTCATCAAGATGGACTCGATCGTCCTTCATTTAGAGTGTGAGGCTAAAAGATGAAACAGTGTTGAACTTTTTGTTCATCAAACCTGAAATAACTGTTTAACATACAGTTGTAACACTGAAAACGACGCCACAGTATCTATTTACTAACAACAATAATCACACCGGCCACAGATGAGTTTTATGAGACAATAGACTGAAGAGCTGCTGTTGGAGTCAGATCACCTGTTTTTTGCTCATTTTGGGTAGAAACAAGTGTTACACACTTGTCGTCCAGTTGTGAAATAAGGTCACACTTCCTCTCTGAGCCTCTTTCTATTTATTTCTCTCTCTGACTCAGCCTCCCTCTTTTTTTTGCCTCTGACTCACTAATTACCTTTGGCTTTAAGTAGCTTCATTAATTCTGCAGTAACGATGTTGCGTTGACCACGATACCTGACAGTAATTCATAATTAACACATAACACTTCCACAGTAACGGGCAACTGCCTCCGAGTTAATTATGCGGGACCGTATACGAGCTCACAGTGACATTGTTTGAATAAAATGCTGCTCTTTGCTTTTTGGAAACAATCATCTATTGAGGGAAAAGTGGCAGCAAACCACCTCTCTGCCAAAGCAGTCAAATCAGCAGATATCCGATGTGTTTTAACACACGATGACTCATGAAGCCACTTTTTGACTTGAGTCAGCACCAACAAAAAACTTCTCAGGGTCATAAAAGAGTCGCACACTGGATTCTACCTCTTTCCTCCTTTATCCTCCCTTTTTCTCGTACTGCTATTAGGTTAAAAAAAGTTTCATCCATTTTGTCTTGTGCAAAAATGTGGTTAAATTTGAATGCACAAACACAATGGGTAAAGTCTTACCTCCTCTCATACACACACAAGATCAGATGCACGACTGTTTATAGATCGTGATCAGATAAACCAATCAATAAATGCTCTCACATTATTACAATGCTTTAACACGTACGTATATTGCATGAGGAATGGGGAGTAAATTTAGCAAGTGAACTTGTTTTTGTGTGCTACATTTGGGGTATAGTTGCCTTTGAGTTGAAGCTTTTTCACTGTGGTCAAGCAAAGTAGATCCATGTTCCCTCACATTGTGGAAATATTTTTTGTTCACAAGGGTTTTTAGAACAAACGGCATCTGGCAACAGTAAAAGGTTCAAAAGCAGACATCCTAAATTTGCCACATATCCACAGAACATTTAATCTAAAAAAAAAAGAGTTGGAAGTTAATGGCTGGCTACTTTTTGTGGCACTGGCTGTATTTGATGTGAGGTGGATTTAGGTCATATAATCTATGAACCTACCCCTGAAAAGCTGATCTCAGTCTGTGGATTCATCTCTTCATGAAGAGACATTTTCAGTTGCTGTATTCTGTCCGTGTTATCACTCCACATCACTCTGAGCTGACGGTTTCTTTTTGGTTCTCCAAACATACGTAAACCAGACATGTACATGAGTCAACCATAATGTCGATACTCTTTTACAGTAGTTGAGCACCCTAAAAATCTGAAAATGCGCACACACACAGCAGTTACTCAAATGATCGTTGATGGTTTGAGTTATGGCCCCCTTTTCTTTTTGAACAGCGAACTCTTTGAAAAGAGTGCCGACAGAGACGGAGCACAGGAATAATTGTTTCATTGCTCCGTTTGAAGCAGGCCCATCCATCAGGGCTGCCGGCGTGTCCTACAGTGAATGTGTGCGATGTGTGGATGAGGATGGGATTCGCTGATAATGGGGATCAGAGAAAATAAGTCACCCTGCGCGTGGAGCTTCACATTGAGCCTCCCTTCACACTGTATGGATCATATTTATCTCGTTTCAAAGTGCCCTCTGCAAGTAACAAACATTTGATATATGATTTTTGAAATAGATAAGCACATTTGCGGAGCCATAATTACCATGATTCATTCAAATGGCAGTACCTCAGTTACATTAGGCAACGAATAATACATTAACTTAATCTTCCAACCTAAGACCAAACAGAAGCAGCGACATTATGCTCTAATATGCATTATGCTAGATTTAAAACTTTATAACGTCCATAAAAACATTACCTTAATCAAACATAAGTATAAAACGTGGGTAGTTCACCAAAAGACCATCAAAGCTACAGGAGTAACTCGATGAAAGACGTCCGAGGTGCGGCAGTTTCGGATGGGGATAGTGTTGCACCCACCACTGGAAGTATTAATCAGTCAACAGGCTCAGACCTCATCAGTTTGCTGGCTGACCCACTTCTCACTTGAAATATACCAACACACCCCTCAACAGAGACAAGCGTCCCATCTCTGCTAATTAAGATGCTTTAGTCCCCGTTGTTGACTGAAAAAGAAGTTGTGGTGTAAGAGGAAGTGTGTATCAAATGTTAAGAGCAAAAACTGAAGTGAGAGACTCGCTAACGTCAGATCTTTTTTCCTCCTCTGTTTTCAAAGCATCACAGGCAACCAGGTTGGCTTTAATGAGGGCGGTGTGTGTCGCTGACTGCAGGATTTGGGGAGTTTTGAGGCTCATGAAGCTAGTCGTGTTCGTAGTTTGAACTTCTAAATGTCAGAGTTCAGGTTATTCGCAACGGGAGTTAGGACTCAAACAGACGCCGAGACCCACCCTGGTAGAGTCACAGGCAAAAGGTCAAATAAACAGGCGTACAGTTGGCAGTGTGCAGAAGGTCAGGCGAGGCAAACAAATCCAAAAGACAGTCCATTGGCAGAAGGTCACAGAACGAGTGGAGATGCAGGTAGAGCAGCTCTGAACGGCTCAAACAGAGAGACTAGATAAGACAACAATGTGTTCAGAGTCAGGCAATACTGACACAGAGGAACATTAGCGTTAGCTCATCAGTGAAGCTAACAGAAACACTTACAGAGGGAATATTTAAAAATATTTATCATCATATTTCCAAAAAGAAGAACCATTTACAAATTTCAACTTCAAACTGCATTATTCATGAGCACGTCCAGTACAATAAATGTCAGATTTTTATTACACAGGCAGTGTGAAGCACAAAAGCTGTTTTAGTAAGAACAAATCTGAGCTCAGACATTTGGAGATGGTGTTCAACATACTGACGGTCTGTCAGTCTGTCTGTCAACCTGTCTGTTCACCGCTTTTGGTCCAGAGCAAGATGCTGTCTGAACAGCTACCGACCAGAATTTTATGTAGTTATGAAACCCAACAGAAAGAGCGACTGGTGATCCCTGACTTTTCATTTATCTGGACAATGAGGTCAAATTAGTTTTTTTGATTGACACTTCCATCGATGAAAAGACATCTCAGAGATGTACGGCCAACTGATATCAAATTTGTGGTAAATATTCAAGTTCTTGGAGGTTAAAGCCTCTTACCTCTCCTCTAGCACCACCATCTAGTCTACTCGTACACAGGGAATCAAAATCTGAGAGTCAAATTTATCAAGAAGCTGACTAAGGATCAGCTCTTTCCTGGTGTGGACCTTCTCATGGGGCTTCTCGTGGTTCATTAGAAACTTCTCTTGGGATCATTATGTTTCAATCAAAGTCCTTATCAGCAGTGCTTGAAGTGGGAATGTGGGAATTGGCATGATACGAAGTGCCAGTCCACAAGAAGAAGTTATGGAAAGCCAAAGTTGTCACATCACTTTGCCTATGGTCTGGTTAGGTTAAGGCATAAACACCACTTGGTTAGGGTTATGGAAAGATCATGTTTTGGTCTTAAATATCTGGTTCTGTCACCACAAACATGGAAATTGTCCCGATGTCTTGTTAAACATATCCAGTGGTTTCAGACGTACAAATGTGGAAAGGCCGTTGAACTAGGGTCACTGGCTGGGCGGCCTTGTGCCCCTTAGCTGTCACACCTCCACCATCTGTCAGGTGAATTTGTATGTATTGTAGAAATGCCTATATGGTGGGTTTGACACAAGTTGAATGTACAATGTTTTGCAGAAACATAGACGTAGCTACATTTTGGCCTGGGCTGGTGTCCAACATTTTTTGTAAATTTCATAAAAAAGGCAGGAATTAGCCGGGAGTGTGGAGGTCAGAAAGTCCAGGTCACCTTTTCTTCCAGTGTCATTAATTTTCATGTAGCCTACACAAATTGAAGTGCAACACGAACGCCTCAGAGGAAAGATAAACTGAGTGTGGCCCCTGGGAGCCAGACATGGTCGAACCACACGATATACAAACTACTTAAATTCAAGCAAGACTGGCCTTTAGTCTGACGTCCAACCTCCAACAAAAAAATATCAGCTTTGTACAGAAAATCTCATGAAATTCATCCTGTCTCCAAGTGGATGAGACTGTGTGCATCCCTCGAGTCTCTGCTGCTTTTGATAACAGGATAATTAGAGTCATTCTTTACAAAAAGAAAAGACACAGCACTCCCCGATCATCATTCTAACCAGGTAGTGAATTAAATGCGTCCACGTTTGGTTATTCACCTGCTCGCTTCCCTCTAATTCAGTCTTGTCCTCCTCGTGGTAGTGCTGAGAGTTTGTTGACAAACTGAGCAGGACACCAAAGGTCGCCGCTGGTCTCTCTGCCTCTTCAGTATGAGAAGCTCTCCCTCCCTGAACTAGATTACACCATAAATCAGAGGCTCGCATTATAAGCCAGCCAGTAATCCAGCCAGCAGGGAGGCTGCTGCGTTTGTGTGGTTGTCGTCACTGTGTGCATGTGAGTGTGTACTGCATTTCTGTATCGTGACTGCGTGCCGAAATACAGTATTTTTTTTTCATATGTTTCAACATACAGTGGATGCCTGAATGTGTGTGCAGTGCCTTTAAATTCTGCTGTCACCCATTAATTTCATCGACTTTTATATGATCAAATGTCCTTTAAAATGTTGTTATCCTGCACTTTTTTTATTCAAAATGAGGCAAACTAATAAAATGGGAAGTTGTGCCCATTTGCCCTCTGTTTTGCTGGAAGCCGATTGTTAGCTACATTAGCTACTGTTGCTCTTTGTTAGTGGAGTGGAGAGAGGCACGGAGACGAGACGAGGTAACGAGAGCGTGCATAAAGTCACATCGTTTGGACTGTCGCGGAGTCTTTCACAAAGAAATCCACAGTCCAGCAGCGTTAAACAACTTCAACAAGTCGTCCACAGCTACCGAGAGAGACGGGGAAGGTCTCATTTTTCACATCACGTTAAAACTCCCTAATTTATGGCCAACACAAAAGTGATTAATGCATCTAAATTGCTGTAAATTGTTACACAGATTGCTTTTAAATATATGGTGTGAGTGCTGACTCATCCGGTCCAAAAGGGGCTGTACTTTCACGTACATATTGTAATGAATTGTGGGTAATAAAGTCAGTGAAATCCGGTGAAATCTGCAGCCCAATTACTTCATCAAAACCTTGCTTGAATCACGTAGGCCAGGATGCAGAAACATGTAGTAGAACAGGCTGTAGAGGTAATCAAATTGCATTTTACTGTTGTAGTTTTTGAGGCCTGTCCATGAGCGGCTTATATCTTCACAGTCTCACGCCCGAGCAGACTTGACATGCTGACAGTGAACAAGTCACAGTACGTACGTCTGAACTCCATCAGGGCGCAGTATAGAAGTCCAGAGGGGGGACATTAGGATTCAGCCTAAGTGTTGTCATCCAGGGAGGGCTGCAGTCTGAGGAGGTTTTGTTCTCATATAACTTGCTTGGTTGGTGAAAAAGAAATGACCGCATCAAAAAAAACCCAAAAGAGAAACTGGGTCTCGGTCTTCTTTCAAGGTTCAAACAGTCTAAATGTTTGGATCCACTAATGTAGACATAATGACACAAAGACCAGAGGCCAATGGCAGCACAACTACAGTTTGGACTCGGATAAAAGGGAGCAAGTGCTGTGAAGAACTCCTCCTGGCAAGTGAAGTCATCTGTGGTTATATTAAGTGAGAATATAAACAACCTCAGAATTATGCAATATGTGATATTTACACACAGCTAACGCACACAGAATAAGGCCGTGTCGCGTTCCAGCTTTCTTGTTTGCAGCAACAATCTGCTGCCATTTAGACGCTGTGTCCATTTTGAACAGAGCAGTTTGTTTCTGTGAAGTGTAAATTTCACTGGTGAATGTGTGTGTATATGTGGGGAAAAAAAAAAAAATATATATATATATATATATATATATATATATATATATATATATATATATATATATATATATATATATTCTGAAATGTTTTCTGAAATGTTTGCAATGTCGAGGGAGAGCAGATACGCAGCAGGATGCTGTGTAACCTACATTCTGCGTTATCATTCATGGATAAAAAAATAAAAATGAACCTGCAAAACTGAGCACCACGCAGAGAGGCAGCGTATGACACATGTCAAAACAAACCACACCCAAGGATGTCAGTATAAGCGCACACATCAGTGGCGTCCTGATGCTCGTCAGCTCTTGTCAGCAGGACCAGCCCATCAGGCAGCAGTGTTTGGTATACGTGCTCTGACTGTACGGCGTGTCTGGTGTGTGATGAGGAGGTTGTTTGTTGTGTGTAGTCTGCTGATCATGACAGCTGTTCCCTCCCTTCATGTCACTGTACAGTGTTTACGCTGTCCTTCCCAATATTATTTACAAGCACGAATCTAAAAAAATTAGGGCACTCTGTGAAACACAGAATGTCATTATTGGATATTATATCAATATATTTATTTTACAGTCTCATTAACTTATTTGATTTAAATAAATGTATACTTCTGTCTGAATTTTATGATTTTCTTTTTGGAGTTGGCAAAGAATGGCTCGACTGTAAGTCACCAAAAAACTTAAAAATATGGCAGTTCGGACCGTAAACAATATAAATAAATCGGATCATGTTTCGCTTTTTTCAGTTCTAAGGGGCCCTGATATATAGTCGTTGATTCGGATGTCATGAATGAGGATATAAAAGGAAGGGTACATAAGGACTTGTACTCCTACAGTCATGACTGAAGCTGAAGAAACTTGACCCAAAATTGAAAATTCAGTCATTATCTACTCACCCCCGTACTGATGGAGAGTCGGATGAAGTTTCGTAGTCCACAGCGAAACAACGTTGCGGCATTCTCCGAAACAACTGACGTAGCCAGTCGTAAAAAAGTACCACCTTGAATCCACCGTCACATCACACTTTGGATCGTGACTGTCTCAGTCTGTACAGTCGGACTGTCAATCGTAATTTTTGCGACCGGCAGAAAGACATCACGGTAAATTAAAAATCTGCTGTGCCACTCTTTTTGTGGTTATAATGTAATTATAATAAAATACTGCTTGATGTATTCAGATGACAGAATTTTAATGGAGCAATTACAATTTCGATTTCTGCAGATGAAATGGCCGCCGTCCCTAACAAGTTAGATTAATAACATCATACTTATTAACTGTCTCATTGCATAGATTTAATTTAGCTGCAGGAGAAAAAACGACAGCTCTCCGTTATTCTGATACTCCAGGAAACAGCTGAGAATAGAATTAAAACAATAACAATAAAGGGGTGCGATTAATATATGATACAAAGGGGGTAATATTTTATGGATAAGGGAAAACAGATACCGCTGTGGCTTAATGAGAAGATGAAAGCAAGAAGACCGGTGTCACCTCATTCAGCTCGTGTCCTCATAGGAAATGAATATTCATGAGGATATAATCACAGAATATGAAGAGATGGAACAGACATTCTTGTTAAACTCATTATATCTGAATGGTCATTTCAGCGGAACAAAGGAGCTGCCGAGCCTCGTGACGTCCATCATATCCAACGGCCACAGTGAACAGCTTCAGTCGCACAGAGCTTGTGTGCAAAGTCTAGTATATGCAGTTGTTGAACACTCGAACTTATGATACATTTCACGATGCAGTGTCTGCAGGTGTTGCTGTGATGTAAAGTCGTGTCCCGATTTTGACTGATGCAACGCAGAAAATCACGGGCATCTAAAAATCCTGACCGAGTTTAGAAATCAAGCTGCGTCACACATGCAGCTGCATCACATGCTACTACTTTCAAACGTTAGGAGCCAGGAGGACTGAGTGTTTCCAAACCCAACTGCCAGAATAAATGCTCTCCAGTGTACAATTCTGCAAACCACAGATTTAATTGAAGTCTCTTTATGTTCAGTTTTCATTTCATTTTCATTTAAGTCTGTCTGTGTGGTGCTGGTGACACTCTTTGTAGAGGGAACTAAGACAGAAGTGATTTTGAGAATCTGTCAAAATGAAGGCTGAGTTCACAGATGGGTGTGTTCAGATCAATTGGAGGCTGGAAGTAGGAAAGGGGGCCAATGGCGTCGCACAGTACAGTCTCTAAGTATCTTGTGGCAGTGCTGTGCATATGGTCTGGTTGGGTTTAGGCACAAAAACAACTTGATTAGCGTTCAGAAAAGATCAAGTTTTGAGCTTAAGACACCTTTTTCTGTTGCTACAAACATGGCTCCTGAAATCTCTTTAAAAATATCTTTCTTAAAAATGGCCTTCTCGCTTACAAATGTTGAAACACCATCTTGAACTGTGACATCACCACCACCACTCCCCCCTGAATTTGAACGTGATGTGACACGATGTATAAAAGGTTAATATGTGTATGAAGTGTACGCTCTAATGTATCGGCGGTTTGCAGAGCGTACACTGCCAACATTTCATTGTGGCGACTGGGCTGAGTTTGTCACAACTGTAGCAGGTTAGAAAACAAAGGTAAAGTAATTAGAAAAGAGATCGGCTACACAACACGCAGAAGCAACGGATCCACGACCTACACAAGATCTTGTGACCATTAAAAGAACCGGAGATGAACGAGCTAGAAAATCAATCTGTGAGTCAAATTTGTACAAATGATGCAAAGTGGAAAATTAGCTTCATGTTCACTCTCATCCTATCAGCACAGGTTTTTGTAGCTTACTTAGTTTACATTTCCCTGAGCATTTTTAAGACAATCTAACCCACTTTAATTGAAACCTCGTCAGTCATGGAAGCTCTCATTATGGGCAGCGGCACTTCAGAGAGAGACTCCGATCAACTCGCCGTCTGTCAGCGGCTGCCTCGCTCGTCCCAGTTTGTCCCACTCCGCCTGAAGGGAATATTGACAAATACCCTGCTTCATTAGGGGGAAGTTAGAGTCGCCATGGTAACATTTATAAACCAAAGGAGTTCAGTGAACGGTTGAATAAGTCTCCCACTTTCTCTCTCACAATCTCGTGTCGGTGTATTCCCCTTCTGTCGTCTTCAATGTTGACTCTGTCTTCCCCTCCGCCTCTTCTGGATCTTAAAAAAAAAAACCTCTGAAGAACAATTAACTGAAGTTCCTCTTCGCCTCGTCATTCCCGCTCGTCACAGCAGAGCTCTAATATCTAATCATGACCTCCAAATGTTTCATCCCGGTGCCTCTTTAATTGTTTGCCTCCACCTGCCAACAAAAACTTTCTTTTGAAAGTTATCAAAGACTTTCTGAGTTAATGTTGAGAGGCGCTGATGAGCGGGGACGTTTTCTTTTCCCACCACATCATTTTTTAACATTACTTCAATGACCTTTCTGTTTTATCAGGCAGCTTGCAGGAGAAATTGTCAGGAGATACATGGGCGACAGGATGACATTCAACAACAGTCCAGGTGTTGGATTTCTTGTGATACTGCGGCAAAGTCAGCGTGTCTCTTTGCCGAAAAAGGGGATACAGAGCGTGCACTAGGCAGGTGAAGAAAAAAGAAAAAAAGAAATACCTCAGTGGCCTTACCTTTGCACTAAATTCCACTTTGTTGAAATTAATAATTTTCACGGAGATTAATTCAAATTACTTGTCATTTTATGGGCTGCAGTTTCGTTCAGCAAAAAATCCAATCATGCATCTTTCAGTCAGTGTTAAAGAGGTCAGTGTTTGTGATTGCTTCCACATGAAAGCTGTAATATCTAACTGATTAGATTATATTTGTTTTAAACGTTGGCAAATTGGATCCATCAAAAGTATGCAGGACAAGCTATTAGTACTTCATGTTTTCAATTTACCTATTCACGTCTATGAAAGTGTCACTTGATAACTTTGATACCAATGAAAACTTCAAAACCTGAAAAAAAGAGCAATTCAGTACAACTTAGGAAAAAACAAGAGTAACAAAGACCAGGAACGTACCACAGAGTGACACAGGAAGACACTGGAAGACACGGGACCGGGCTCAGGTCAAACACAGGTGGACAACACAGGTGAGACACAGGACGAACTGACAAGGACATCAGGGAGCACACAGACTATAAACACACAGTGCCGATTGACAAACAAGACACAGAGATGAACAGGCGAACACAGGAAAAGGGCGGGAAATTCACACAAAGGGAGGAACTGAAAATTAACACATGAGGGCAAAACTTCAAAATAAAACAGGAAATCACAGAAACACAAACAGAATCATGACATTATGACTGGTATTAACATTGTTATGTGGCCGCAGTTTGGTTAGGTTTAGAAAATCAGAAAAAGATCATACCGTGGGTTTAAATAACAGACATTAAAAAACAATCTATTTTGACTCTTGGTCACACATGGGACCAGAACCCATTTACAGGGAGGAAAGTGCTGCATATGAGCCATCCTACCATCTCTAGACCCACCAGACAACAAACAAGAGTTTATTTCTGAAGTTCAGCCAAAGCGTGGAATCGTTAATTGGCTTTGTAGACCTTTGTCCTGTCCGTCTGCACATACTGTCGCTAAAGCCAAAATTGCCCCTTCTTAAATTGGTTTTGAAAAGGGCTTCAGTCTTTAATTAAAATCACAAGTCTCTCCGTTTTAAAAATGGAACTTTTCAAATTGCAAGTTTAATACAAAAATAAATTGTTTACCTGCAACTCGTATTATCTATTAGTTCTGCGCAGATAAACGTTGCACGGTCACAGCCGACTGGAGTCTCAGCGCTTTAACTTGTTAATTTAGGGACAAACTGCATTGATCAACATCATTATCACTGTAAATGTGCCGTTGCAACGCCGGCTAATAGTTTGTGTTAATCAGAATGAGTCTGCCCATAAACTGTTGTGTATGCACATTATTTATATCATCTTGGTTGGTTGTGTAAAAGTGAACAGGCTCTTGAGGTTGCTCCTCAGTGTAGCTGAGTGCTGTTGTGCACCATTATCATAACCATATTCAAAGTGCTCCAATTTAGAAATACATCTGTAGCTGGGAAGAAAAGCCTGAGGTACATCCATTGTGGGTGTAGGGAGCAGCATTCGGTTTATTTTAGCACTGCTGTTATCAACTTTGATATCAGTGTTCGACTAAAATAAGAATCTCTTGAGGGAGAGAGATGTGAGTCTGTGAGCACATGTGTGCCGCTTCAGTTCAAAAATCTAGCGTGCGAAGGGAATAAGTACCGTTTTCTCCTCTCCCTTTGAAACCCTTGAGTACCCTTGAGCAAGGTACTCCACCTCCAGCTGCTGCGGTGTAGCCATCGGACGAACCCAGGTGTGTAACTGTGAATGTGAAGCACCGCAGTGCTGAGAAAACACATCCAAAGGCTTGAAAATAGCATTCTAAGCACTGGATGAATAAAGGAAGAGACGAAAACGGAGATTGAAGTGGTTTTCAGCTGGATAATGTTGCATCCATGCTCTGGATATGCATTGCTGTTTTTTTTATCTTTAAAGACTCGAGGTGATTTTCCTCCACACCTCCGTGACTCTTTTTTGTCACCTCCTCCCCATCTGCTGCAGAGAATTACCTCGTATTAAACATCATTTGGAAAATGACTGCAGCTAGCATGTAATTCACAAGTGAAGCCCTGACATGATTTAAATAATTGCCAAAGACTACACTTAGTGCCCCAGCATTAAAGTTTGAGATTTGGATTTATTAACCGAAGACCATATTACCACAGTACAAACAGCGTATGTTATACAGTAATGACTCGACACTGAAACACAAAAAGCAAAACATTCTCAAAAAAATGGTCTTCGATCATCTCCCACACAAGCTTTATCACGGAGGTTACAGACTGTACTTTACTGGCCTGTCTAAGCCTAAAGTTCACCTCACTGTAATTCCTTTGCAGTTTGAACTCCTGGTTAAATTGGATTTAAAGAACACTGATATACCTCCACGCTTGCAACAGTAAAGCTGTGGATCATAACCTGGTGCGCAGCCAAACAAGTAGGCCTGGGAAAAAAAAATCTGCTTCTAAAGAGATTAATTTCTGGTGTGAAAGTAAGTGGACCAAGCACAGGATTTTTGAAAAATGTGATTTTTAGCCCAATTTCTTAATTGCTAATGAATCTATCTGCTGGTCACAAACTGTTCAGGAAGCAAACTTAGAACCGAGGAAATCACTTCATGGTAACGCGTCTGCATGTCAACGTGGTATCTTCCCTGACTGATGGATCAAAAGCTGCTGTTCTGTACCCTTCTTCAAAATAAACTTGCTTCGAAGGCTTGATTTTCTGCAAAACCAGCTCAGACAAAAGTGGACAGTAGACACACGAGGTTCTGTCCTATACTTTTAGGTGCTAAAATAAGTTTTGCTGCTGATCCTGTCCATGGCAGTACATTACTTAGCTTCCTACACCGGTACTCATACTGCTTCTTCAAACTGTCGAACGCCATCTACTGTGGGGAACACTGACTATGGACAGCTACCTCATACAACCCCACTTCTAGACATTGGAACTGTCCCTTTAATTATCCTATTGTACAGTCTGACTTTGAGAGGTGGTTTGAAGGACCCCGCCTTCACTAAACTCCAGAATCTTCCACCAGCTTCATATTGATTGAGCTAATCCACCAGCACTCGAACTCGGAGGTTTCCAGAGGACAGCAGTGATGGTATTTTAGTGCAGATTGTCACCGTCCGACTTGCTGCCCACACTTGTTTTAGGGTTGTTGTACTTCATTTTCTCAGGTCACACATATTCACACACACACACACACTCTCGGCACACCCACACAGGCTTATAAATCAAGTAGACACAACCTCATGGGAGCACATATGCCTTTACACACACTCAGACACACACTGATGGCTTTCTTGGAGATTCACTGTGGCTGTAAAAGGATCTTGTAAAAGAGTGGTGGGGCCCGCCCGCTTCAGCTCTATATAGGGTTCATTAACCGACACACACACACGTACAGACACACACACACAGAAGCACAAGCAGACATAAAGTGACCCCTGCAAGGAATTCATTCATTTTTATGCCCCCTCTCACCTCATGGCTGTTTATTTGTTTTCCGACCCATTAGGTTAGCGGCTTTTTCAGGACTCTATCCATTTTTTAGGGTCTCTCTCTCTCAGCTTTACACACTGTATTACTGACTGGGTTTCCATGAAGAAGAGATGGTCCAACAGAAATGGCTTTTTAAAAATAAGACAGTGAAGCACTGCCTGAAGACAACTTTTACCATTACTTTTGAGTGTGGCTAGAAGTAATGTAACGGTAGTGTCACAGCAGTTTTACTGTTTACCTCTTAAACTAAATTAAAATGACACCCAGAAGGGAAGTGCTGTAGCTCCTGGACCATGTGAGCAAAAACAAGCTTCGCCTACAATGCTGAGCTCCAAATATAGGTCTACATTGTGACTCAGACAGTAATTTAGGAAGACCATGCTCCAAAATGACCAGCCATTTTTCAATTATGTATTTTGGTGCGTCTGGTGAAAAATACATGTGTTATCATCCCTGTTTTTATGGGCGTTTTTTTTGTATCCTTTCGACCTCATCGTGCCCTAGAGCACCCATGCAATATTTCAGTATATTACACGGGAGCAGGAGTCATTTTGAATTCATTCCCTGTGTATCCAAACACGACAATTGGAGTCTTGAGCTTCGTATCGTTGATAATTTAAGTTGTCACCACTAACTGGAAGCTGAAATATACATCACAACATCGAGATGGCTTTCCACTTGTAAGTCGCATCGTCTATATTTATAGATGATGTAAAATTGTGCGAGGGAGATCCTGACCCGCTGCACACCATCCAAAGCAATGAAGACATTGTGAGTTCATGTTTTTTTTTTTTTTCTTGAGATTACATTAGATTAGCTCTGTCAGCAGATGGTGGGGTTGACTCAGCTCTCATGAATGGACGCTGTTTTCCTGAGGGGCTGTGCACTGAAGAGTCAGTTGGGAGGACGGCTATAAATTCATATTTGCCAAAAGACACTACCTACTACCACATTACTGTTGTTTGTTGGGGCATTTCTCTCATTTTGAAAGCCTAGCTTGAAAGATCTGTCTTGTTGTCAGACTCGGGAAGCAATCAGAGAGAAATATTGTGGATCATACAGTCTTTATAAAATTGACCTGAAGTTATGTTCTCTTCCTTTAGGTAGATTGAGATGCATTTCACCATAGCTTACAACAGTATTTATGGCATGTCTCTGTAGACCAAGTCAGCTAAGCAAGCTAGCTATGAAGCTTTATTTTACAGTGTCTGAAATTAATTTCACCGAGTCAATGAAAGTTGTACACCCACCACGCTGGAGCAGCTGTGGTTGGCATCGTTGCTGTCAGCTGCTAGCTAAAAACCTTTGTGGCATTTATCACCTTTTGCTAGCATCATTAGCACTGAATCTCCACATTAAAGAGATCAAATAATACAAGTATCCACCTATGTTTAGTACATTCCTGTCAGCGTTTGGGTTTGGCAGATCTAAACTAGGGCTGTAATTCTAGTATCATGGTGTACTGCAGTTCTGCGTGTGGTTTGTCCAAGTGGTGTTGCCATACCCCAGGAGAACCCGTGTGGATAGGGACAATCACTGTCAAACACCGTACTGCCTCTCTGTCATTCCTTTAAATGTTTCAAAAAGTGGAAAACTGTAATGTAATATGAGTATTAGGTCGTTTATCAGTGTCGATTTGTAAAGTGTAACCCTCCATCTGGTCCCCTTTAATACTGACTCCACGTCTTAGGCTTTGTTCTAAACTGTATGTTTTGATCAACACTTTCATTCATTTTAAAGAAATGCTATTGTGAAGTGTTGACAAAGAGGCTCTGGAGAAAACAGGAAGAGCATCTGCTCCTTTCTGTCATCTACTGCATTATGTGTTTTGATTGCACAGCGCTTTTATTTGTCTGTCTCTGATGAAAGCTTATGTATAACTCAAGACTACAATTCCCACGAGAATGAAGTGTTTGTCTGTGTTTACATAATAGTGTGGTTTAAAGCAGGTCCCTGACTGAAAGCTTGCCTCAATAAGTGAACGGTGCACAGCTTGGAGCAGGCAGATGCTTTTCCTTTTATTCTAAAGGTGCTACTTGTAAGAAAAGTTGATTTTTGAGTCTCAAACCCAACTCGACAAAGTCTGACGCTTTGGGATTTGGGATTGATGGACGGGTCGGCCAACATCTCTTGGGAGTGAGACTGAGTTTCATGACTCCAGCAACACAACGTGATTGGCTTTGTTGTAGTGAACTGCTGGTAGAACGACTGTGTGCAGCGGTGCAGCACCATCTGAGTTCATGAGGTTAAAGACTGATCATGTGTAATTTCTGCCTGAGTACTCAGCGCTTGTTCAGCCGTGTGTACAACAGCCAGACCAAATAATCACTCCACCCATTACTCTTTAGCTCCCTTCCTGCTGTTACCTTCTATACCTCCTCTGGCTACATCCACCTCCTACGCCCCACCAATCCGTGCTCCTTTTTGCTTTTTTTACTCGTTCTTCCCTTTGCTTAGTAACATCAAAGAGGGCGACATGTAAAAGAGTGATTTGTATAATTTTGTTGATGCTTTATTGCGCTCTGTTGTGCGCTAAAAGCAGGAGAAGAAAGCGGGAATGAAAAGGGAGAGGAGAGGAAACGCTCTTTAAAGCTCCTATGTGCTGAATGTTTATGTGATTAAAGCATCTTTCAAATGTTTGTGCTCCCAGAGAGGCTTAAAAAGACTTAGAGGAGACTGATAACAGAGTGTGAAGGCATCTGATGTTGGATTCTTTGTGTTCAATTTTTTGGAAAAAGAGGATTTGAGAGTGTACCGGATGACCGAGTCAGCAGAAGATGTTGTTGTTGTGCATGAGCAGCCAGTTGGAGGACGCATTTATTTACTTTATTCAAGTATCGGGGACCCTTCACATAAGTTGACATCATTATTGTGTTAATGTGCCACATTTAGTCAGTAAAGCAGTTAAATATTAAACTCTTTTTACTTTTCAGTGTGCGCCATGGTGGTGCAGTGATTAGCACTGTCGCCTCACAGCTAAAAGGTCCCGGGTTTGAATCTGCTGGTCAGCTCGAAGCATATCTGTGTGGAGTTTGGATGTTATCATGTCAGCAATGGTTCCTCTCGCTGTCGGTCAGTGCAACTGTGGGCGTGAATGGTTGTTAGTCACTATATGTCGGCCAAGTGATGAAGTGGAGACCTGTCAAGGACGTACTCCACCTCTTGCCCAATGTCAGCTCGGATCGGCTCCAGCCCACTGCGACCCTGCGCAGGATAAGCCGTTATAGATTATAGGTGGACATAAAGCAGGATACAGCATAAGTGGAAAAACAATCTTGTAGAAACAAACAGATATAACATAAAAGTGCATATATGACACCTTTACAACACATTGATGTATATCCAGATTGTTTACTTCTCAGCACCATCAGTTGCTGGGACTTGATGTGATAATTGGGTCTTACTGAAGGTGTCACTAAATTTGATAATGACGGTGTCTTCAAAATGTTCTTGACATTATCTGCTCTTTCCATGCATTGTTTTTCTTATAGCCACTAAAACATGATTAACACCATTTTTTAACCTAAATCGGTGATTTTGTTGCTAAATCCAACCACAAGCTGGACTGTAGGAGGACGTGCACCCCAACTTCCTGCAACGTCTGTGTGGAACAAAAACATATCACGTATTTCATGGGAAATATGTTGCTGTTGATTTTATACCAGGCAGCACTTACATGTTTCCCTCAACACATTTCAGTATATAAATATAAGTGATGGATGATGGGGTTGCTGTGCAGGTAAAACGGTCTCTGAGTTGAGTTGTGGTTCCTTCATGCTGCACTGATGCTGTCCAGGTGGTAACAGTGTGATTAAGTGGTGACGTAGGTGAGTAATCTCCCCTGTGCCCCCCCTGCGGTATCTGGTATAAGTGTCCTCCAGGTGTAGTTGCTTCCTACATATGATCCGCTAAGCAAACCTGTTAACCCAGAGAAGTTACCAAACTTTGCAGCGAATTCTTTTGCTGAGTATGTTCAGAGTTTGAGATCAGGTAAGACGGATGGAGCTCTGTATTCATGTGATTTTTAAACATGTAACGATCACAGCAGGTGGTGTAAATGGTGCAGCCTAACATCAGTAATATTCTCAATAGGTATGTCTATTTTGAGGGACAAGGGACATTTTTCCTTTTCATTGTTATTGTTATGGATACGTTGGATTATATGAGGGGAGTGTAGCTTGTAGTGCGTCACCATGGGACGGCACCGTATTGTTTTCATTCTTTACTCAGATGCTGTTAACGCACTAAACAAATATTTAAACATGATTGTTCCAGTTTTTGGTTGTCTGAGCAGATGTTGTATGTTCCCTCGACCTTGTTCCTCTGGGTTTACAGTCTCCTCCTGTATATTCATGTCAGCATATTCATAGCTCGCAGTGAACCATCTGTGAACTCAGACAGTGCCAGGACGACTTTTCTGCCACAGCGACACGAGCCAAGTTTGACCCACACTGCGTCATTTTTGCAAATATATGTGCATATATGGAGGATGGGACATGACGGCTGTGTCTAACTGCAAAAAAGTCAAAGAAAAGCTCGTGTGACAAAGTCATAAAGAGCACATATGATTAGTCTGTGTAGAAGTGATTTCGCCAAGGCCAGCAAACAACGCAGTGACTCAATGAAGAGAGATTCAGCAATTTGTTTCCATCACCAAGAAATAAAAACAAAGCAGATCCAACTGTCGAGCTGTGACAGCTTTGAGAAAATATGATGTAGGGGGGAGAGCGAGCGAGCGAGCGAGGACTCGTGGGTGCAGAGGTAGTTAAACCCACTTACACTCAATTTATCCAGCGTTTCCCAGTGACCTTAATCATTGAAATGGATGAAAGCACTTGTTTTCTTCATCTGAGCAACTTTGAGGTTGCTTCGTTTTTGTTTTTTTTGCCGGAGCTACATGCTTCTGTGTGAATGAGAGTGAGGCTGATCAGTGGCAGAATCATTTTGCAGTATCTTGTTTTCCTGCAAAGTGAGGCATGACAGCAAAACTTGCAGCAGGGCTAACTGGAGGGGAAGGCTCAGATTGGATTTCACGCCACCCTACTACACTTAAAGCAAACCTGTTAGCTGCAGACCTTTCAGAGTGCATCCAAACTGATATAACTGAGAAAGCTTAAATATGGAGAAAACATCTCAGAGATATTTTACTAGCCTAAGTGTGTATCAGCTCTGCTTGAATAAAAATGTAGCTATTCCTGAACTGCTTTTGGTCGCAGTTGTGGAACCAAAAACAAAACGGGTATCTAAAACACTGATTCTCAACAAGCTGGTGTCAAGTCAGTGTTTAAATGTTGTCTCAGTATCTCAGACTCACAAACTGATCTACATTTTCTCTGTAAGACTTCCTCACATAGATAAGCTACAGCCTCGTCTCTCCTCCGGGGGGACTGATTGCAGTGGAGGCCGCAGGCGATACTGTATCCTCAGGCAGATGTGGGACTGGGATGAGGTGAACGATGGGACGATGGATGATGAGAATCGTGTTAACAATTTCAAATTTTCATTAAAGTGTAGCTGATGAGGCAACACAATAGCCTGAATAAATGTTGCCAATGTACATTTCTTGCAAACCTTGTATTTCTCCATGTTGCCATTTGGTTGGGGTAATGAAAAGATCACGCTTTAGCTTTAATTATATGGTTTTGTCGCCACAAACATGGCTTGACAATGTCCAGTTTTCTGCTTACGAATGTTGAAACCCGTCTCGAACAATGGTCTCTGGCTCACTACGCTTCAAAGATTGTTACTGTCAGTACACCTGTAGCATCATCAAGAGTCAAGAGTGATTTGTTTTTAAGTTATGTCAGGTTAATACTTTAACGTACATAAATGACGTGACTTATGTAACGTTACCTGACGTGTGTTACATCACTTAACGTAAGTTACGAGAGCGAACATCAATATTTTCACCCAAAGGATCATCTTTTCGTAAACCTAACCAAGTAGTTTTGGTGCCTAAACCTAACGAACAAAACAGTCCAAAAGTCAAAATATGCCATAATATGTGAACTGTTCATCAGCAAGCTTTATTTTGAAAGTCTAACTGGATTTAGCATATAATGCATGACTGTGAACTTGATCTTAGAGCTGGTCCTGTGCTAAATTGAGGCTAGAGGGGAAGGTAGAGCGTCATGGTTTGAGGCCAAACACACTCAATTACAATGGAGTCATCAGCGTAGCAGTGGTTACAGCCCTGAAAGCCACCAGCTACCTTACCGGTAAAATCTAAACAAAAAAACATATCTGTGTAAGCTCTCCGATCTGCAGAGCTACAGAACAATACAGAGTGAAGAGGAGAAGAATATTGTTTCACACTAAGCTGCTGTGGTTTGAGGCTAAAAACAAAAGGCCTTGAAAATAAGTCATTCCTTCAACTGATGCCCTCAGTGTTAACTTTTCATAATTTGAATTATTGATGACTGAATCAGTGTGGCTGTTTTCCCAATCTGCATTTTTCTGCTAGTCAATTCTTCAAGTCAATTTTAAGTAAATCAAATCGACTGACTGACTGAATATGAGATTTGATGATGCGTTCAGTCTTTTCTGATTTATTTACACTGCTTGGAGACGAGGCGGGGGAGAACAGTAAGAAAAGAAGAGAATGAGACAAGAGAAGAGGATGTTTGTTTTTTAATGTTCGGGGCAGAGGGGAGAATCTGGGCTGCTTTTAAGTATCCACTTCAGGACAGGAAGGCAAGGAGAGGTTGACAGAAATGAACAGAGGCCCTTATTGCCTTCTGCCCAGTTCAGGGCCGGAGGAGAAGAGAAAGTAAAATCGGTGAAGAGAGAAAAGAGAAAAAGGAGGAAGTGATGAGACTAGGAGGCCGGATGATGTTGCTTTCGATTCTTTTTCAGGATGAGGAGAAGGATGTGAGGTGGGAAAGCCGAAGAATGAGGATTAAAAAGAGATTAAGGAGAAATGACGGTGTGGAAGGGGTGATGCAGAGTTGGTGGTTGGGAGTAGGGTTCCCCGGACCAACGCCACGGCCTTCTGTCCCACAAT
The DNA here is from genome assembly GCF_040436345.1 of Pagrus major. NCBI lineage: Eukaryota > Metazoa > Chordata > Actinopteri > Spariformes > Sparidae > Pagrus > Pagrus major. The sequence goes on from NC_133227.1 coordinate 28,564,178, forward strand.
CCATCAGGGCATCCGAGGCTGCATGCCCACACGCCATGATGACAAATATGCCTGTCAGCCAAACACTGTCTGGTTTGACAACTTGGCATTTCAACTGCACAGATTAACTTTCAAAGTCAGACACTCAGGAAAGACGTGAAATTCACAGCTTCAGACAGTCAGGAGGCGCTGATATTTACAGGTGGAAGGCAAAAAAAGATCACGACAGGCTCAATTTGTCAACTTACAATGATCAAAACAATTTTTTCCAAGCAGGATATTTTTGTCAAAGTGCTGCTATCCCCTAAAAATCTAGTATCAGGCAGAATGTGTCAACTTGAAAAGGTAGGGGGGAAAAAAAAGTTTGTGGTTTGCTTCTTCACAAAGAATGATTGCTGCAATCATCTTGAATTCAGTGCTCTCTGAAATGCAGCACATCATTTCTGGTGGTTTCCCACAAAAATATGATTAGAAAGAACGAGAAGTCCATGTCAGAAGGAGGTCGGGATGGTTTGGAGTCGTCAAATACAGGATTATACAGAAAACATTTTCAACTCTCCTCTCCTGGTGTTCACCTGTTGTATTGCTGTTGGTGCCGCTGTTGCAAGCACAGCATTAGCAAAAAAACAAGTGTAAAATGACCTAGAAATCACGATGTCAGTGCCATGAAGAGGGCAAAGTATAACACCTGCTTGTATTAATAATAAGGAGGTATGAAAGAACGGCGGTCCCGGTGGTACGAGTAAACACATAGCAGCAAGGGAACAGACTTTGACACAACGCTGGCTGTAGCTGACGAGCAGGGAGTGAGAACGTGTTGCAGCACCTAAATTGAGGGTAGAGGTGTTAGTATTATGCCTGAGGAAGAGTCTGCTTTAATGGCAATTTAAGTCAATTAATAAGATTCTGGTCCAAAAAGAAAATACAAGACAAAGCCCTCTGGGAAATGTATTGTGGTCTGTAGCTCAGTACAAATGATTAAATGAAGAATCGATTGTCAACATGAGGGAATCGATCCATTTCTTCGTGTCTCAGGGAGTGAAACAGCAGCGTTACTGTGTCATTGTTGTCTTTTCAAAGCGATGTCACATTATCACTGTTATCACGCTGAAATGACACCGTGAGAACAAAGCCAGCGTCTCTATTCTTTTCTCACTGTTTTTGTCTGATTTTTTTGATGTTCTGGTTTCTCTGCATCTCCTCCTCACCTTTCCCTCCACCACCGTCTCTCACTCGCCCCCCCTTCTTTCTGACACCTACTCTAACATTAAATTGGCTGACCGCTTGTTAAAATGCAGTTACAGACGACGAGGCTGCCAAACGGGCGGTTGTGTTTTGCCGCATTTGTAAGTGTGACACCGCTGGATATTTTTTACAGAGACACAGGGACATTTCCAGACATGTTTGTGGCAACCAAAATAAGTATTTTAAGGCCAAACCATGATGTTTTCCTAACCCTGACCCAGTTTGTGCCTAAACTAACCAGAGCATAAGGACAGTGTTGTGACCAGAGACCCAAACAATAAAGTTGCAACAAAAAGTGACGTACAGCTTGAACTTATCTGTGGTTTTGTGGAAACGTACCGAGCTAACATTTACTCTGCGAATGGGTGTTTTTTTGTGTTTTAATAATTTCTCAAACTTAGTCATGATCATCTGAAGTTTATTAATCACCACATTTAACGTAAGTGACTAAAGATGAGACAAATCAAACTATCCAATAATCACCCTATACATAACTACCTGTGTGAATGGCACCGATAATTAGGCTGATTAATCAGGAGTGGATCCATTTTAAACCCAAATAAATCTCTTTCACATTATTGTCAGGATGTAATACGCTGTACGAGTCCGAATTGAACGTAATTTCATGTAAAATGATGCACAAACACTTGCGGAACAAATCTGAAAACTCATTATGTTACCAGGATGTGAAGTGTGCAGCTCTTCTCTCTGACTCCACCATCTCAATCAATGTTTGAGTAACATGCAACGACTGAATCCATCACTCGAACTGAAAGACATGCAACTCTCGTCTTTGTTTGTACTTGATCAAATCTCTAATAACAGAGCAAAAGTCATTATTTAAGGATGAGCATTTCATTTCAAAGAAAATGCCCTGTTGGATCCCAGCTGCGCACAACTTAACCTTGATTTACTCTGATACACATTTTTTTATAATTTCAGTTGTAATTTAACTTTAAAAAAACACGTGAACATTCTACATTTCTTTTATGTTGCAACTTTACACAAAACGCACTTGGTTAAGGTTAGGGAAAGATCATGTTTTGGCTTAAAATACCTGTTTTGTATACCATAAACATGGCTAGAGATGACCTGAGGTCTCGTTAATAACAACCAGTTTTGTCGCCACGAACACAGCTGCACATGGCCGACGTCGTAAAACAATTATCTGGTTTTTGTTACCAACGAACGAGGCTGGTAATTGTCCCGAGGGCTTCTTAAAATTATCCAGTGGTTTAACACTTTCAAATGCTGAAACGCAGACTCAACCTGCAGTCACCGGCTTGGCAGCCTTGGTGCCTGTAACATTCATCTCAGTTTGGTTGCAATTGCACAAGGTGTCCCATTGTTGACATCTAAAAAAAATGGCAACTATATGAAAAATATCGACATCGATAACGCATTTTTCCTGCAGGGATCCTTTAGCATCCATTTATTTCACTACAGTAGCTTTCAGAGAAATGTGTGTGGTAATGTGATTGAGTTCAAAACACAAACATGTTTGTTGATGCTGCATTTAGGAGCCTGTATTAAAGCATTCATTAGTGTGATAATGAACAAGTGCATAGAGCAGCCTGTCAGCATCCCCAAACCTCCAGTGCAGAGTCAGACTAGGACCATTCAGCACAGGTGCAAAAATGTCAGAGAACCCATCAGTGTCTGCTAATATCCAACAGAAAAGCTGTGTATTACGTGGACATTATCTGACAAATGGAGCTAATATTCCTCCTCAAAAACAGTTTGAAATATCCAGCTGAAAAGAAAGAAAAACATGGTGTTTTTTCTGTGACTGTATGTGGTGCGACTGCTGTGTTTGAGTTACCCTTTAACACCAACCGCACAGGCTCACAGCAGAGATGTGTCGGGGGGCTCAGCTGCCCGCCTTGTTATGCCTGTTTTTCATTAGTCATGCAGGTTGTGGTGTGATGCAGGGCGGTTTAGGTCACGTTGCTCCCAGGAGAGTCCCATCCTGCTCCGATGACCTCACACGCCGCATTAGCATCGCGGCGATGACTGTGAACCAACCTGCTGCATCTGTTACAGCCTGTTTAACTCTCTGCTCGTGTATCACGAGGCCATCCTTAGTTTACCCAGGCACTAACATTGTGTCTGTGTCTGTGTCTGTGTCTGTGTCTGTGTGTGTGTGTGTGTGTGTGTGTTCAGGATTGAGAAAAGCAAATGTGTGGATTTAAAGTTGGAAATCGTCTTTATAAATTCCTTTTTAAAGTGTGCGTAAGAAAGAAACCTGTGATCAAAAACAGCAGGAGGCAGGAGGCATCTCTTCAGAGGATTTCAACGAGCTCCAACGTTTTCAATTCAAACGTTCTTCACCATTTCTGACATTTTATAGACCAAACAACGACTCAATTAATGGCAAGACTAAACAAAAGCCCCAAGTGTATTGGAAGTTTCGTATCTTGCACAGGTCGCCAACATACAAAACAAAGTTCAATATAAATATAATGTTCAATACACATGTTCAAAATAATTTCATTATTTTACATTTTTTAAAGTTTTAAGGTTTTTAGAGCAAATGTTAAATGATGGACTTCCAGTATTATAAGTTTGGTATAATTACATTGAATAACTGAAGTAATATATGCACATATTCTTATCCTTTTTCCAAAATACAGATAAATGTGTCAGATTTATCAACCCAATTGCCACAATAAATGTTGGCAAATACGTTTCTGCACAACCACAGATGAGATAAAACTTTACCTTTCAAAGAACATCATGGTTTGGCTTAAAAAAATCCTGTTTTGGTTGCTACAAACACGGCTGGAGATGTCCAGAACAAGAAATGACACAAATGTCAACATGGTCACATGGCCGTACGTACGACCGTATCTGTGGTTTGCAGAAACATTAAATGTTAACACTTCATCCTGGCAGCTGGGCTGGAGAAGTGGTAGCTACCAAATGATCTGGCTCACAAAAATAAGCTGAAAAATTCATTATCACTTCATTTTTTTGCTCTCTGATCCAGCAAACGGAAAAAATACAATAAAATAATAATTCATATCAAATAAGAGTCAACAAAAGCTGTCACTACTTACAAGGCAGTGCACTAATTATGTATAATTATTATCAACAGCTGTCCGTCCAAATTAATTTCCAACCCTCCAAATTCTGAACACTGAAATCTGCCAGTTGAACAGTTGCTGTTAAGAACTGCTGCCTGCTTTCAGAGGACATAACCAGTGTGTGATTATCAGCCTTCACTATCCCGCAGTCCACTGTGTGCCAGAGAGGAAGACTGAGGTGATCCTTATCAATTTGTAGAGTTTGGAAATGTCACGTGACCACACCGAGTTTACCAGATGTTTGCAAACAGGTGGTCCTCAGTCATTATATCACACAAGCTACACCGATAAAAAGTTACGTAGAAAGTAAAGTCATGAGGTTACGGTCTTAATCACTGGTTGCAAGTCTTTTTTAACATCGCCCAATGATTATTTTGTTTATTATAGTCCAATTCAGTGTAAAATGGATGCTAAAGCAGGATATGCTACATGGTGTGGCTACCTTGTGATTGAAATGTCACTACCAGGTCACATCTGGCTCCAGGATCAACAGCAGCAAAAAAAAAAAAGATGGCTAAAATGCCAAACTCGACTCTTCAAACTGGTACTCCACGAATCAGTGGGGGATTTTTATGCTCTTTTATGCTTTAAACACATTTTTCCTGTTTTCTGTGTCCTTCCTCTGGCTCATTGTCAGCAGTAAAAAAAAAAAAATAAGTAGTGCGAGAAAGAAACTGACCTGCTTTCACTGATCTATGCCTGAAGGTCATGTAGTGAGGAGAGTCGGAGCTGGATGATAACAAGAGAAGAAGAAAACGGAGCTTATGAGGCTGCTGCTGCTACAATCTGTGTATATGAGAATGTGAATGTGTGTGGTTTATATATTTGCTTTGCAGTTATGAATGACAGCGTGCATATTCATATTCATATTCACATTTGCATTCGTTGTGTTTGATGTGTTTATGTGAATTGTACATCCATCACCCCAAAAATCTGTTTCTGCAGTTCATATTCAAATGATAAGGCTGTTGTTTACTACATCTAAAGGGGCTGTCAGCAGGCCCAGCAGCTTTACACGTCTCTTCAACCAACACCTCTCTGACATCAGATCTGGAAGGCTGACAAACCAACACGCGTACACACACACACACACACACACACACACACACACACACAGCATTGGCAGCTGTTACTTCTTTGCTTTACATGTTGATCTTTTTATGTACAAGTTGTGTGTGTGTGTGTGTTTGCACGTAGTTCGGCGTGTCCCCTGTCAGGAGGGGAGAGTGTTTAACAAATGACTGCCAGCTCGGGGACACAGGGGCCACGGACCTCTGCTAGGGAGTCGGCCAACAATAAATCTCAAAAATCAATATGACAGGGCCCGGGGTAATCAGTATCAATGATTTTAAACTGGAATAAGTCCCTCGGGGAGAAGGATGATAAAATCCTCTGAGCTCGGAGTCTGAAAAACATCCCGAGGATGAAGGATGGAGAAGAGAAAGGAAAAGAGAAAGAGGGGAGAAAAAGAAAGAGAGAGATTATTGATGTTTTCTTTTTACCCAGAAACCCCCACGGCAGGGTTTGGATCTCTGTTGTGCTTTCTCTGTCTGTCACTTGGGCTCTCTCCTCCTCCTCTCTTCTTCTTCCCTTCCATCAGTCATTCTCCTGCTGTCTCTCCTCGTCTTACACACTCTCTCCTATGTTTACACTCTTACCCGACTCTTTTCTAGTTCAACTGGCAGCGTTTTACCTTTCACGCCACCCTAGTCACGCTTCTTTTCCCTTTTATTTTTAACTTTCTCTTTTTCTTTAGCTTATCTATGTCTGTCATAACTGATTCCCATGACTCTTGGACTATTTTTATTCCAAACCACTCAGAATGTATTTGTGATAGCAGCCTCTCCCTTCTCTTTTACCCTGCATTTTTCTGTCCATCAAAGAATCCACAAATCTCTTTTTTTTACTAAAACGTCTTGACAATGTGTTGGATGAGTTTTGTCCTTTCAAGTTTTATACATTTCCAGTTACTGTTTAAGCAAATTTTCTGTCCAGCCGTCATCATCCATATGAGAGAAACTCTGTGCTAATACAGACAACGTCTTTGAAGCCTTTTTCAGACCCGATATTAACATCTATCCTGAGTCATCCAATCACTGGTAGACAGCTCTATCACAAGTCCCATCAGCTCACATGCATTTACATATGTATTGTCAACAAGCGTCTTGAGTGACCACTTGTGATCGGATCTCACTTCCCCATTCAATCTGCATATAAACAAAGTACATCACTGGGACAGATGGATGCAATGTTTAATACACAACCAAAGAAAGAACTTCATATATAACATTTGCCAAAATAAACGATTTACAATTTTGTTATACACGGCCTTTCATACTATGTATAAAGTTTAGCTTAACTGAACAACTCACAAAACAGGGAGATTTTTAAAGGAAGTTTGGGGACTTTTGCCACAGGGGATAAAGAAGATATATTAGCAGAAATGCTGCAACACTTTACAAGAAAAGAAACAACTGACTGCTCTGTATTTAACGCTGAAATTACAAAAACACAAAAATGACTTTAGCCGCAGGGGTTTTGCAAAGTTTATTAAGCTTCTCCTCACTCAACAACTTTCAAAATTGTGTGATTTGTTAAGGGAGTCTGGTGATATTGCGGTTACTAGTTCAATGGTTGGATCAGTTGAAACAGAAACAGTGTGTTTGGACACATTTGCTTTGTTACATGTAATTAACAGCACAGTGAACCCCATGGAAATCAGACAGTGCGTAATCCACTCTGACCTTTGTTGTCACTTCTTCTTCTTCTTCTTATTGTCTCTCAGAGGACGTCAGTTGAGTAGGAGGCTCTACACTGTGCCCCAGGACACATCTGTGTACACACTGCTGAGAAAATGTGCTCACATGCGGCCCAGACTCCCTCTGAATGTGGTCTGAGTGATCGGATCTCAAATGTGTCCTGAGGACGGATGTTAATACCAGGTCTGAACAGGGCTGGAGATTGCCTCAATGGTTATGATGTGCTCTGACTTTTTGTTGCCCTGAGTTTCACCTCTCATGCTACAGACAGACTCTGATTGGTGGAGCTTGTTGTGGCTGCACACAGACTGAGACGAAGGTCTGCACACATTGTTTCAGGGATAAAAACTATATACGGCCTTATGCAATGTTCTGCAAAAAACCAAAAACAAACATTATGTAATAGCACTCTTCTTCTTTAAAAATTAAGCTCGGACAGAATATTAATCATATTTACGGCTGACAACAGTGCTCTTTATAAAAACACTGAATTGTTGTTAACAGAATTAATACATTATAAATTAAATCACGTTTACAGCCAGCTTCCAGATCTCTGATTCGCTGGCCACATGTCAGTTTTGTTTGTTTGCAATTCAAATGGGTCTGGTGTTGTGCTTATCGACAGCTGTTTCCGCGGCTGGAAAACAACCGTGCAAATCAGAGCTATGTTGGCAGGATTAAGAAATGGTGAAGTCATCTACTTGTGCCAGAGCCAGAAAAAAATGGCCTTTCAAATCACGACACATACTTAAAGAAATATTTTTTTGTAAATAATTGTGATTTGAAAATGAAGTAGACCGTGACGTCATTTGCTCGGGACAAAATATCCCAACATCTCCCGAGCAAAAAAGGCACGATGTAGGACAAAATAATACGAAAGGAAACTGCCAAATACTCTGACACCAGTATGCCCTTGGTTTGACCACTACGGCGGTGTTTATTCTTTTGTTTCCTATATATTCTGCTCTACAGGTGAGACTCTGTTGGCAGGAAGAGTTGACTGATTTGGGTTTTCACGTGCAGCACCGGCAGGTCTCTGGAACAGCGGCCTGTGCCCTTTGCTGAAGACAGTATTTAATCACTTTTTCCCCTCTCTTTGGCACGAGTCAGAGATGTGGTGAATGCTACCCCGTCATGCTTGAAACATCTGGGCCCCTCCGTGGGTAAATGTCAACAAATAACATTCTGTCAGCGTTTTAAACATTTATCTGCCCCGGAGTTTCTCTTTGCAGAGTCTCCTCCTCCCCCTCCTGCTCGGCTGCAGCTGCCCTGGGTTCCCCCCTGGATGTATTTTAAACCTAGATAACACCCTAATACCCTTACACTGGCTGCAGCCAGAGCTCCACAGGCATTCATTTCAAATATTTTTTTTTCCCCTCTTTTTTTTTTTTTCCAGCAGATAAATGTTGGCATCCGTAATAACTTGCATTCAAAGGAATGCAAACCCCAGAACGCAGAGCAGGCAGGCCTCATTTTGGCTTCAGTGATACCAGGAGAAGAACTGAGCCTGGAAAGCCCGAGAGTACCGGCTTCACAGAATTTTTTCACCACCAGTGAATACACTCACTTGGTAAAACATTAGAAACACTATTTTTCTGTTCGAAGGATTGTTCATCATGATTCTGTAGTCTTGTAGGCGTTCCTTTTTGGTTGAGGATTCAAATCCAGCTCATGACCTTTGCTGAATGTCATCCACTTTCCCTGGCTTTGTTTGCTGTTATTGAATATTCAATCTGGTAAATCAAAAGATACCTTTTTAAAATACAAAAACATTTGAATTTACCATAACGGCTCTGTGCAATAGTCAAAAAACTCTGATGGGGTATGGACCCATAAATCACAGATCAGACGATGTGTGCTCTTGAAGATGAAACGGTTGAACAGTTGACCTCAGAGAGAGTCGGACTCTGGAGATGTTCTGAGTCTGTCATCATCAGGAGTGAAATGAAACATACTAAAAGGCGAGAAAAAAAGACAAGGCCAGAGGATGTTCCCAGCCTTAGAGACCAGGTAACATATTTTTGACTGAGCCTTTGAGTTTTGCACTGTGCACACAGTTGAGATCACCAAAGAGCACAGTCAGTGTAAAATCTTGCCCTCAAACTAAATTTTACAGTATGACCGGGTTGCATCAGTCACTTCTCTCTAAGAAACAAAAAGCTAGACGAGTCTGGATGAACGGGGAGATGCAGTGGAGGGATTGTCAATTCTTCAGCGAGAACTGGAAGTGAGATTTCAAGTTTCTGTCAGCAATCGTATGCTATCTTACATTAACCTCAAGAGCTTTTATGTTAACCAGCTCTTGGATGTCTCACTTACTTGATATTGTGCTCAAGCTCGGCAAGTAATGATCCATACAGAATTTAACTCCTAAATTTAAAACATGTTTGAAACTAGAATGGCACTCAGTTAAGCGCATATCTCTATCGAGGCCCAACAGTTCCCTTTATCATGCATTATTCCCTGAGAAATTAACAAAAATGCTCTATCTTGCCCTATAACCTGGATCAATCCATTTATTTGGATCTGCACCAAAAGTTAATGGGGTCTATTCTTGGCCGAGACCCATTCATTGTTGAAATCTGTTCAGTAGTTTTTGTGAAAACCCTGCTGACAAACCAACTAACAAAATGAAACGAAACCTCCTGCAAGTCTGTGAGCAGTTCAGGAGGTTTAAGACTGGAACTGTAAGACCTCCACATTATCAGATAATCTGGGCTCAAAATTGGTACTGACCAAGGTCCCAGACCTGACTTCTTCTCCAATTGCAGGGATGAGCAAATTTGCCCTAAACTTCCGTAGTCTGAGCTCGGCAACAGTGTACTTCTTTGCAAACAGTCGCTAATAGCTGTAATAGTGGCAGTAGTGATAGCAGTAGATGTCAGCGAGCAGCTAGAAGCATCAAAAAGTTGGCGGTTCAACAGTTTTTAACAGCAGCAGTAGAGGTACTGATGGCCGATGCATAGCTCCTGCAAAGCAATGAGAAGCATCAGTATAGCAGTAGCATTTACGGGACATTAACTGCAACAACAGCACTACTGGCAGTGACCTGCAATTATATGAGGTTGACTACAGCTCAGCTTTAGACAGTTAGAGGTATTGAATATTAAAGAAGCTATATGCTGTATGATCTGGATGGAGCAGTTTTGTGAAGCTACGAGTGCAACACAGATTAATAAAGAACTCTATGATGCACGAATTAACAGAAAGGACTCAACATTGTTTCAAACTCTTTAGTTCCTGCCTATCCATATACACACTTTAGCATTGAGTCTCCTCACTTGCAGATGGTGAGTGCGTTGCCTGTGTACCTGCTGACCTGCTGTATATCAGCTGGGTCGAGCCTGCGAGCTTCAGATTCTCTTCAGTTTCATAGTGAACAGATGCTCACCGACAGGAAAATGTCACACTAGATCAGAAGAGAACGGCAGTACATCTTAAAGGTCACTAGAGGAGGAGGAAGGTTTTCTCATCTACCCTCACGCTTGTATACTGTAACTTTCCCACAATGCTATGCAGGGATTGGGAGTTTTGAATAGTGAGAGAGAGCTGCAGCTTTTTTTTTTTTTTGCCTTAATCTCCTGAAGCTTCTTCTTTTTGTGTGCTCTGGTCACTCCGCTGTATGTCTCTCTCTCTCTCTGCCCTCAGCTCATCATTTCATTTTCCCTCATTATCTTTCCAGCCCTAAACTCATCCTATCTCAGTTTTAACATTCCTTCCCTCCCCCCGGTCTGTCTATCTCTGTCTGTCAATGTCTATTCAGAGCAGATTAGAAGCTATCAAACTGCCAGCCGCCGCTGACTCATGAGCCCGTGAGTCTGTGTTTGTGTGTGAGAAGCTTGAGGAGCTTTGAGGTTAATCTTTTTGTCAAATCGTTGTGTTTAACCTTTGCTGTTAGCACACACGTCATTTTATTTTTATTTATTTATTTGCCTTTCTAGTCATGTTACGGTTGATAACGCACACTTACCTTATATGTGCGCACATGCACAAACACACGTATACACTGGATCAATGCCAATGCCGAGGTTAAACTGACAAGCAGCAATGATGGATTACCCGCCTCTCTGCTAAGTTTAACCTTCTGGACTCAGTCTCAGTACGATACAGTTCCTTTCTGTTTCACCAGGTACAGTCCTGTACAGCTGCCAGGACAAAGTAACATCTCTGCACACCACTGATATGTTCACATCTGTACATGTCACAGGCTACGTACCAATGACATGTCGTATCATTGTCACATCACGTTTTAATTACACGTGTATGACTTGGCTGTCGTATCGAGAGGTTGAGGGAATGGTGGTGGAGTTGCAGGCGAGGATGCGGCCAAGCCAGTGACCACTGTTCAAGACTGCATTCAACATCTCTAAGTGTGAAACTGCTGGATACTTTTAAGGAGACCTCGGAGCAATTTCCAGCCATGTTTTATGGCGACCGTGGCCGGGGTTTCAAGCAAAATCTTGATCTTGAATTATTGTTCCTACAACAGAGTGGGTTCAATTTAGAAAGTGTGCTGGGGCACAAATTAGCAGAGTCCCTATTAAAAATATGCATTTTTCATATGTTTTTATTTCTATTTTTATCTGGTTTGCTTGATGTCTCTGTTGATGCTCAGAGTCCTAAATAAAGGTTTGAATGAATAAAGAAATGTAATTTCAATTAGATATGCACATCAAACTCATGACTAAATGAAATTAGAGAATTTTAAAATTCAACATGCGACAAATGCTGAGAAACTAGTTGTGGTGGCTGTGACTCATCGTAACCCGAGAGAGCAGCGGCATAAGACACGTAGAAAGATAAAAGTGAGGGTGCTTCAGATGTCTAGCATACATGCATACTTCACATTGATATCGTCCTTTAAATGCTGTTGAAACAACAGCTCCTCAACGTCTCCTCTTCAATTTCAGATTGATTCTGCAAA